>NC_056727.1:1099542458-1099692458 GCF_019279795.1 Protopterus annectens | reverse complement strand
ACCATAGTAAAATACACTGATGACTCCACTCTATTATGTGCTGATAGGACACTACCCATAACCAGAAATCTTTTATGAATCCAAGAAATACTAAACTAGTATTGTTCACTCACTCTCACCACCCAAAAATCTATCTTTAATATACTGTCATCCAGCAAGGCCAATGCAGAGCAGGTATCCCACACTAAACTACTAGGTGTGATTATAGGTGGACATCTGAAATTTGATCTTCATCTTCAGCAAGCCATAAAGAAGACATTCCAAAAGCTAGGCTGCCTCTGTAGAGTAAAATTCTACCGTACTGACTCTGTTAGACAAAACATAGTCACACCTTTTCATCTCCCTGCCATGTTATATGCTAGTCCTGCCACCCAATCTCATCTCCTGTCTGTCAACCAAACTAGAACAATGTTAGAATAAAGTAGCCAAATTTGGAAACAACTACCACTATATAGCACATCACTGCCTCTCTCTAAAATGACTAAACTGTCTCAAACTAAATAATTCTCTGTTGTACTCATGATTGATTACAACCTGCACACTGCTGTACAAACCTGAAAAACTCCTATCTCTTCACTGCATCATTTAATGTTATACTACAAAGAGATCTCTATGCTGCACTGACAAATCATTACTGTCCATGCCTAGTCCTAACAACAATGCAGGATACTCCCTTTACTCATACTACATTGTTAATAGCTGGAATAACATCCCACTCCACTTAAGAACAGTCTGCAACCTGAAAGACTTTAAATGCCAGGTGAAGCAACACTTGATAGATAAATGGCTAGGCACCTGCACCAGCCCTGGTTAAACCAATACTAATATCGCTATATGAATTTAAGTAAAAACCTCTCTGCAGCACAAAACATAATGTTCCATTATCACAACTATACTCTCCTCTGTCATCTCATCTCCTTTATCTTCCTAATGGATCCTCCCTCCTTCTTTTCTTTGGACCACTCTGACTTTATTTTATCTTACTATGCCCTAGATTTTGAAAAAGACATAGCAACAAATATTCTTACTTAGAACCTGACAAATGATGCTTACAGATGATATTGCATTGAATATACCACCCTGTATTTATAAAAAATATATTCATATACAACTCTTGTAGCTGTTATTTTTAATGAAAACTGCAAATGATGTAACTAATGTCATGAATGTCTGAATAATGGAACTGCTGCTCAATGAACTTGACTGTATATGATGAAACAATGCACATGATGTCAATGATATCCACTTATTGGAGCATTTCTTCATACGCCTTAGCTGAAAAATGACACTGCTTAGTCTGATTTTCCTGGAAAACAAATGCCAGTATATAAATAAATAATATCAATATAACTTGTCTAGAAAGCAATGCTCTTTTATTGTAGATTAAAAGATAATAAATACATGAGCACTTTCATCATTAATCGAGCTTCATCCAGTCAAAAGACAGACAGAAGGGATACCTCTCTGTCTCATTTCTCTGATGCAGCTCTGTAAAGCATAGAACTTCATACAGAACAATGAACTCTAGCCTCACTAGTAAGAATACAATGCAAACTGTACCAGCATAGGCATCTGGACATGGAAAACTTTACAATATAAAAAAATAAGAAAACAAAGAGGAAAAATGGAAATGTGAAGAGAAATAGAAACTGAAGATGTGGATTACCTGCAAAGTAAAGGACATAGTGTAGAAAATATATCTCAGATAACATCACAGCAGGATAGAAAAATGGATACCCAAATTATAGAGAAAATAGTGGAGCAGGAAATATCTGATCAGTTGCCATATGAAGATACTTTGGAGCATTTCATAGGAAGCCACTACAAATGTTCCACTGGAGTTTCACAGCAAGAGAAGTAACAGGAAACTGCAGCAACTCTGACATGGCCAGTGTAGTAGAATGACAAGCCAGTCAGCTCCCATGTGAAAGAGCAACAGATAACACAGCATGAAATTGAAGAGAAAGTGGCACAAGAAGATGCTCTGGAACTTTCTATAGAATGCTCGCAGGAAATGGTGAACAAAGAATGTGCCATCAGTTTAGAAGAAAATGATTTAAGAGAAGAGTTGCTTGATTTAATAGAAATGGGCAGACATATTAAGATCAATGAAAGAAATAGACTACAGAAAGTCAATAAAACCTCAAAAGTTAGAAGTTTGATAAAACAAATGAACACAGTAATTAGGACTGTCCGTAGAGATTCATGTGATATAACAGAAGTAAATATATTACTGTGCAGTTAAATTAATAACAGATAAAGTCTTACCACAAAAACACAGGCTAGTAAGGAAAAGGAAGGTGAGAAATCGAATGCTATCATGGAAATATCGAAAAGAGAAAAAGACAAAACTATAAAGCAAGTAAGACAAGAAGTGTCACTGTTAGAAGAGTACAGAAGAAGGAATAGATCAAAAAATACTCAGAAAGAATGACATGATAAAAACAATGTACAGTGTCAGAACAGATCAGTATCTATTGTGCATTATTGCAAATAATAAACTAAAAATATCGACACAGGCAAAAAAACTTAGAAGATATACACATAAATATAAAGAAAAAGTAAAAAAAGCAATTTACTGATGACCCCAAAAAAGTTTTATAGTGAATTGGGAAACAAGGTAAAAGAAACTTAAACACCACCAAAAAAGAAGAAATAGATAAGTTTTGGAGGAATACCTGTCAAGACCCTGTAGAAAATAACAAAGATGCAATATGGATAGAAGTAAAAGAGTGAATAAGAAGTTCAAATGTACAAGATATGAAATGGGATGAAGTCACAGCCAGGAAGATTGAAACAATGTTAAGAAAAGCTCCTAACTCGAAAACCTAGGTCCAGATGCAGTACCTAACTTCTGGCTAAAAGTATTAACATCTTTACATGAAGATTTAGCCATGAGTAAGAACTATTTATATGTGAACCTTGAATAGACACCAGCCTGATTAACAGCAGGAAAAACAATATTCTTAGTTAAGAGCGAACCTACAAGCTATCCTAAACACTATAGACCGATAACTTGCCTTCTGATGACTTATGAACTATACACTAGAGTTGATGTCGACAACGTTTTTAGTCATTTAGAAGAAATCTCAATTATGGCAGTAGAACAAAAGGGTAATAAAAGTAAGTTATGCAGGACAGAGGATCATTTGTTGTTAAATAAAGCCATAATGGAGAACTGAAAAAAGGGAAGAATCTAAGTATGGCATGGATAGAGTATAAAAAGGCATGTGGCAGTATCCCACATTCATAGAAAAAAGAGTGCTTAAAAATGTATAAGAAACACCCCATGCTGATAGATTACATAACAGTGACCATGAAACAGTGGTAAACCACATTGCAGTTAAGCCATGATAAAAGGCAAATTATTAAATTATTATTCCAGGGATAAAAATTCAAAGGGGGATATTCCAGGGTGACTCTGTCACTGCTGCTATTTTGTCTTGCCCTTAACCCACTCAGTTGTTTACTTAACAGATTATGTCATGGTTACTATTTGGCTCCCAGAAAACAACAAAGTGTAAAGACTTCTCCTCTTCTTTTTATAGATGATTTAAAACTACATAGTTCATCAGATGAGGGACTGAAAGCACAAGTGCAAGTGGTCAAGACTTTTTCAGATGGTATGAGAATGTCATTTGGCCTTGATAAATGTGCAAAAGCAACCTTTAAAACAGGAAAGCTACAGCACCAAGAAAACATCAGTTTGAGGTAGGAATGTGATATAAAAGAACTTGAACAAGAGTAAGTATATAAATATTTGGGAATTGAAGGATCAACAATGAAACATAAACAAATGTGAATAAAACATAGTAAGTAACATTTTAGAAGACTAAAATTAATTTTGAAAACAGTGTTTACATCTAGGAACAAAGTCCAAGCTGTAAACCAATTTGCTCTTCCTATCCTAACTTACAATTTTGGATGATTGACTGGTCCCAAAAGGTATTGGATGGCAGTTATTTGCTTGTCTGAACAAGCAAATAAAGTTCATAGTTTTATAGGTAGGTACTAGCTATCTGCTTGAGGGCATTTATAAGCCTAGCCAGAGTGTGTCGGCTTTCACTGCACCATTGATTAATTAATTGATCCTCTGTCAAGCAGAGCCAATGAAATGATCCTGGGGTGTATTTTCTGTTAACCATCTGCTCATCAAGGTTTCTCTTGAAGAGTGTTAGTGAGGGGCTCTACCTAATGTAGTTTGGAATTCTGTTCCAAAGCATGGGGAGTCTCTGCGACAGGAATCCATCCCTCCAGCATGTTCTATTTATTGTTGTGGCGAGGTTTATCTCACTAGAGCACATGGCTTGCAGTGACTTGGATTTCATTAGGTGGAGCACGTCCATAAATTCTAAGTTGGATATGGCTTTGTAAGTCAGGCAGAGATCACCTCTGAGTAAGCGATATGCCACTGAGTACAGCCAAGGTTTTTTCAGTTGGGCAGCATAAGACATATGTTTGAGGCCAGTAATCCTCTTGGTGAGGTACTTTTGTGGTCTCCCCAGCTGTTGGAAGTGTCTTGTGAGGTACATCCCAAATGGGGCATTGTACTCTTTGATGGTTCTGATGAGTGACGAGTAGAGGGGCACTATAACCTCTTTATTTCTAGATGCGAACCCTTTAGTAATTAGATGGGCCAAATAGAAGGATGTCCTAACTACTTTGGCAATATGATTGTCAAAGGAGAGATTACTATCTACCTGGGTCCCCAGATCTCTTATTACCTCTTCTGTATTAAGGGGGCTGCCACCTATGTGGTAATTCATGGGTGTTTTGTTTTTCCCAAACGGGATGACTTTGCATTTTTTGGCATTTAGCTTGAGGCCATGACTTTGACATCAGGTGTTCGTCTCAGTTAGGCCCTTTTGGAGGATGTCTGTGTCAGCCGGAGAGTCAATTATGACTCCCAGTTTGCAGTCATCAATGAATTTGGTTAGTCATAGTCCTCCTGTGTTTGCCTGTACTTCTGAGAAGTATATGCTGAACAGTAGGGGTCCCAGGACCGAGCCTTGTGGGACACCACTTGTGACTGGTTTAGAGTCAGACCTGCAGCCTGCTGTTCTTACCATGTGAGTTCTGTCTGTAAGTCAGTTGGCAACCCATCTCATGACATAGAGGTTTATGTTCAGGCTGGTGAGTTTTTCTGTAATAGCCAAGTGGAGAATGGTATCGAAAGCCTTGGCGAGGTCAAGGTAGGCTGTGTGAACAACCTTTAACTCATCTATGGCCTTGGTGAATGTCTCAAAGAAGTCAACCAGGTTTAGTAGGCATGAAATGCCCTTAACATAGCAAAACTGGGTCGGGTCAAGTGTTTGAAGGTTCCCAATGTCCTTGTTAATGAGTTCCATGATGATGCGCTCCATAGCCTTGTAGACCAGGCTAGTCAGGCTTTGGGGTGATAGTTACCAGGGTCAGTTGTGGCCCCTCCTTTGTGGAGTAGAATAACCATTGCTGTGTGCCATTCTTTGGGCATGTAGCCTGTGGAAAGGCTGAGGTTGAACAGCGTGTTTAGGTGGGGAGGGTTAGTTCATTCTGTTGTTCAAGCAAAATGCAGCCTGGGACACCATCTGGCCCCATTGACGCTGTGTTTTTGGCTTTTGAAAGGGATATTTTCACCTGTGCCTCTGTGATTTCTGGGACACTACACTTTTCTGGTATTGTTGTGGGCCATTTTGGGGGTGAGAGGGGGGTGAAGTTTACACTGAATCTATCTGCCAGGATGTTGGCAATATCAGTAGGTTCAGTATATTTTGTGTTATTTTGCAATAGTTCAGTGCATATCTGCAAGTTGCCACTTAGATTTGTAACATAGCTAAAGAAGGCTTTGTGGTTATCTTTTGAATCCATGGCTATTTTTCTTTCGACGTTAGCCTTGGATAATTTTATGAGGGACCTTAGTTACTTACTGATACTGACCAGGGATGTCTTTCCTTCTTGGAATTTGCTTTTTTTCTGAACTAGTTTCCTCCTTTTATTGTATAGCCCGTTTATGGCAGGGGTCCACCAGACTGGTTTCCTCCTCTTAGAGGAGTGAGTCTTGGCTTTGCTAGGGATGGTATGATCCATGCATCCTTGTAGGTGCTCATAGAGTGCATTTGTAAAGGTTTCTGCATCTTGGGCAGCATTATCCTTTAGCATGGGGGCTGTGAAACTTACCACCTCTGTCTTAAGTAAGATGAAGTTTGCTTTAAAAAAGTTTTTTACTGTGGTTTCCTTAGTTGGGGGTGGTGGTGGGGTGTGGACATCCACAGTGATTAGTTTATGGTCTGATCTAACCAGTGATGGGTTGACCTCCGGTGTGGAACACCTGTCGCCCATGTTTGTGATGACCAGGTAAAATATGTTTTCACCTCTGGTAGAGGAGTTTACCAGCTGAACTAGGGTGTTTGAGTTGATGAATTCCAGGAAGCGCTGGGCCTGGGAGTTTGTACTCGAGTAGTTTTCCCAGTTAATGGTAGGGTAATTGAAATCACCCAATAGCAGTGTGTTCAGTAGGACATTCATGTTTTCCAGTGTCTCCAGAAAGGTGGAGTGGTGGTCCTGGGTCATGGAGGGTGATCTGTAGCACGCCACAATTTGCAATGCAGATTTGTCCGATGTTAGTTGCACATGGATGATCTCAGAGGTATCATGCTGTGCCACTAATCTGGAGGTGTAGGTATCTTTGATGAATATGGATACACCCCCTCCTTTTGTGTTTCGGTCTGTGTTCTGTGGCCGAAACGTGCAGTACGAGTTGTAGCCCAGTAGTGCTGGGGAGCTCTCTGGAGCCTTGAACCAGGTTTCAATTACTGCACAGATGTCAATGTTTTCCATACTGAGGAGTGCTTCGAGCATGTGCATTTTGAGATTTAAACTCCTGGTGTTGAGTAGCATAACCCTCAGTTTTTTGTTAATTGTGCTGTTTATGAAGGTGGATTTGACTTTTGAGCCTTGCCTAAAAAAGGCACTATGGGGGCAGCAAGAGCCTTGGCCATGATTCGAAAGCCTAGGGGTGACAGGTGCAACTCATCTCTTGCGAAGCAATGTGGCTTGTCGAGCATGTCATCCCAGACTGACAGACACTGGATCCCCTTTGAATGACACCAGAAGCTTAGCCAATTGTTGACATTGATCATTTTTTCTTTATACTGAGGTCACTGGTGAAATCCTGTAAGGCTAACTTCGAGTTCAAATTGGCCACATCCACCAAGGGCAATCACAAGGCCTTCTTCACATATGTCCAAAATCTCAAAGGCAACACCCAAATCTGCTCTGAACTGGTGGTCAATAACACCACATACACAAATCCCATAGATATAGCCAACCTGCTAGCAGACAAGTTCAATGAAAACCTCACCCCCTGTCCCTCCCATCAGTAAACCACAACATCCCCAGCATCTGCCTCCCTCCCCTCATCACCAGGGAGCAGGTCCTTAATGTCCTCTCAAAGGCAAAAAATACAGTCTCCATTGGACCCAGTAACATCCCTGGCTGTATCCTACATGAACTCAGGCATGAGGTCTCAGCTCCATTAAACACCCTGTTCAACCAAAGTCTGAGCACCAGCTTCATTCCAGCTGAATGGAGGACAGCCACTGTCATCCCTCTACACAAAGGTGGAGTGTCCACTGACCCCGGCAGTTATAGGCCCATCAGCCTAATTAGCCTGATCTGCAAGGCCATGGAATGCATTATCATGGACCTTATAAGCAAGTACATTGGCAACCTCCAAATGCTTGACCCCACACAGTTTGGTTTTGTCAAAGGGTGATCATGCCTGTTAAACTTGGTTGACTTCAGTCACCAAAATCATGGATGAGAGCAAGACGGTGCACACCGCCTACCTTGACCTAGCCAAAGTCTTTGACGCTATTTCCCACTCAAGCATATTAGATAAACTCTCACAGCTAGGCATCAACCTGTATGTTACCAGATGGGTAGCTAACTGGCTCACTGATAGAACTCACTCAGTCAAAGTAGGGGAAGCCACCTCTAGTAATAGACCCATAATGAGCGGTGTACCCCAAGGATGGTCTTGGGGCCTCTACTGTTTGGGATATACTTTTCTGAGGTACAAGCCAAAATCAGTCATCAGATGAATGCAAACTGGGTGCCGTCTTAAATTGTCCTAGTGATGTGACCATCCTCCAAGAAGGCCTTAAACAAACTAATGACTAATGCCAGAAGCCTGGCCTCAAACTGAATGCCAAGAAATCCATCATTATCCCTTTTGGGGAAAATGTAATCCCCACTAATTAGCACATTAATAACAATGTACTAAGCATGCAATCAATCATGAGGGACTTGGGCACCCAGGTTGATAGCAACCTGACCTTTGACAACCACACTGCCTCCATTGTACGGAAGGCTTTCTATGTGGCCCACCTCATAAATAAGGGTATTTCATCCAGGAACAAGGAGGTCATAACATCCTTGTACTCCTCCCTTATCAGATCCATTATTGAGTACAATGCCTCCTTCGGCATGTACCTTGCCAAGCAGCAAGACTCAGCCTTGATGGAGTTGCTGCATATCCGTAAGTCAAACTCCACTCATGCAACCCGCATGCAAGGCCTTAACCTGTTCTGTGACGTTAATAGAATGTGTTGGCAGGATAGATTTGTGTCCCAAAGACTCCCCCATCTGTGGAATAGACTCCTTCTACATGTCAGGCAGAGTACCTCTCTAGCCCTCTTTAAGAGAAACCTGGACGACTGGCTGTGAAACAGAAAATATACCCCTGGGATCCCAACTGTGTGCCTGCTGGATAGGGGAAACAGGTGCTCACTTTGAGGAAACATGGGTGAAATTCTTGGCTAGGCTTATAAGGGCCTCCAGGCCAATAGCCTAGTATCATCCTATGAACCTATGAACCTATGATAAGTTGGACAGTAAAACATGAAGAATGTTTCATGCTCATCAAATGATTTATAAAACACAATGCATAACAAGCTTACATACTTCCCATTCTGAAGGAGGTATGGGCCTCCTCAAAACTGATTACATGTATAGATTTGCAATCATGGGACTGCATACATATCTGCTGACCTCACAAGACCCAAACGTAGTGAAAGTTTTGAAACATGAGGAGAATAAGTCTAAGATGGCTTCCCTGCTTAGTTTAGCAGTGCATATCAGCATCAAGTGAGAATGGAAATCAAACCAGAAGTAGATAAAAATCAGGCAGCAAGTGGTGAAGGATCAGATGAGAAGGCAAGAAACATGGAATATGCATACATATAGTTGCAAGTATAGAAAACTCTTGGAACAACCTCATGTTTATCAGGATCAAACACAGGGATGATTAAGGAGAGGTGAATTTAAACCAAAAGATGAAAGGTTAAATTTGGAGGTCCAAGATAGTGGACTATGTTTACAAAGTCCAATGAACATGTGGGAGAAACAGACTAATATAGGTTTTGTAAAACAGAACTGGAAACAATGTCACATTTTGTTGCTGGTTGTGATATACTAATGTCAGGAAGGACTGTATACTGAAAGGCATAATAATGTGGCAAGATTGTTGCATAGGGGATTGTGCAAACATTATACAAGTGAAGTAGCTGAAAAACACTGGAAACATGAGCCACAAAGCATAATAAAAAATTATGAAGTTTATATCATATGGGATCATCCATTACCAACAGTTAAAAAAATAAATGCGAGAAAACCAGATGTAGTAGTCCATGAAAAAAAGGCAAATGTAGCATTGATCATTGAAATTGCTACACCCAGTGACTACCGTGTCTTACTGAGAGACACAAAGTCATAAAATACCAGGATTTGCAGGCAGAATTGAGGGCACTGTGGAAAAAATATATACCCAGACAGTTCAAGTAGTAGTAGGAGCAATAGGTCTTACAAAAAAAAAAAAAATACAATCATACTTAGATATGTTACAGATGCATGCAACTCAGTATGAATTGCGGAAGGAATTATTACTGGGCACATTGCGGGTGGTGCAAAGAGAAACTTCTGGCTAACATCAAAGATTGAAACAATACTAATTTCATGAACTTTAATCATACTTTGACTTAGGAATGGGGTCAATATCCATCATGGTATTAGATACCCAAAAGATTTGGAGAAATTACACAAGAGAAGAACAAACTGGCATGTACCACTCACATTCACTGTCAATCTGCATGTTCAAAAGTGAGTCAAGCAATGAGAAAGGAAACAATGGCAGCAATATCTGATCAGCTTGACATCTGTCTGACAGCTGGAAAGAAGCAATTCTACAGGACAGAGTTCAGAGGAAGTACATAGCAGTCAGCAATACTGTGTTAAGATGTATTTCAGTAGTATCATATATGTCAGTGTGTGCCTAGGAATAGCCTGCAGAAACACTGCAGCAACTCTTTTAACACTACCTGTCCATACTGCACTTGCCTGCATCCTGTTCCTGCAGTTATAGGCTGAGTAGTTGCTAGACATACCATGGTATGTTTGGGATGTTCTGCTCTATACTGCATATCAACCGTGCCACATACACATGAACATTTGCTTAGGCAAACCGTATTGTAACAGTACTATAAGTGAGATAGACTACCAATTTGCTCTGTACTGGCTTGAGCAGTGTACATGCAGATATACATCACCTAATATTTTTATCTGAATTTCATAACTGTAGCAGGCAATGACAACTCATGACAATAGGACATCCTTCTCTGACCTGCACATATGACATGGTACCTGCCATACATGCAACCCCTGCTAGCAAAGCTGTGTGCCCTATTCTACCATTCATGCCATCACTGAAGACCATCCATGAGCCACGTATCCCTTTGGAGCTCTGTCTGTTACTTAAGCCAATGACATGCATGCATAGGTCCATCTCTGTCCATGGTCACCTGTGTTAACAGTGGGCTACACAGTCTCACAGTTAGTCTGAACTAGTTAGTAACCAAACAGCATATTCTGTATAGCAGCTTTACATGTGCTTACTCCAGACAGCACACACAGACCACTGCACACATTCCTGTTAAAGTGTAACGGTCATGTTCTGGAGCATGTTTAAGTAACACACCTTTGGATCTGAGTATAATGTACTTACTATACGCAGTGCCAGATTACGCAGTTTCCAATGCAAAAAGTATCTTGTTTTATGCATTCTGTTTTGTTGATAAGGATGTGCCTCTGAGTTTTTTTTCTAAGAGCTAAAAATCCCCACCATGGCATCATGAAAGACTGAACTCATAATGTGTCATTACCTAAATTAATATACGGGCTTCTGTATTTCTATACTAAATGCATGAATAGAAGTTATTTACTTCCTTGAAAAACAAGTTATCAACTATTTCTTGCATGCGGAACAACACACATTGAAAATTAATACTTCAGTGAAACCACAGTGTAAGTCATGGCTCCTCTGAAGGGGTAACTTGGTTTTGATAACCCATAATGCATTGCAGTTATGTGTAAATCATTGTCAAACACCTACCATAAGATCATTTTGTGGGTGTAGTGTTAAAGAAAACCTAAGTAAGCAGTGAAAAAAACATCAGATAGTGCATACTATATTTTTTTAATTACTTACAACTTTAACATGGAGATTGTAGTATGAAATGTAATTAATTATAAAACCCAGACACTTCTTAAAGTGACCAATATATGTTAAGTGTAAAGACTGTTAAAATACAAGACACCACTATCTTATGTATGTGTATTTTGCTAGCCTGCATATGTCGAGCTGCCATTTGTATGTACACCACAGGGCATCACATGCTCCAGGAATAGTAGTTAGCACGGTAATATCTCTTCGGTCATTTTTTAATAGGGGAGACCAATGTCACAGTGATAAGTGCAGAGACTGGTACAGGACAAAATTCTCTAGCTGGCAGATGCACAGGGTGTGATGATGACACCAACACACAGGTTGAACGACAGTCCTTGAATACTTTGACACTGTCCATCTGCCACCTAGCACCAGCTGTCCAGTGTGACGGTGGAGGTCATCCACACCTGCTCTACAGGATGTGAAGAATGGAATCCCATCTCTCTGATAAGGGGAATCATTAGAATCAAAAAGCAATTTCCCATCTCTTCCTCCTGGAGTTGTGGCAGCAAACCAGCACACGGACTCAAACAAATGCTTAGTGACCATGTGGCAGCCAGGTAGGGGTTCCTGGCACCATCCAATGTCACAGCTAGCCCCTGATATGTAGACAGAAATTGATTTCATTCAAGAGATGAGCATGTGTACAAAAAATAGACAGAGTTCGCAGCTACACATCCTGATTTGGAGATTACTTATATAGCTGCTGTACAGTGCATAACAGTGGAGTAAAAGGAAAAAGAAAACTCCATTAGTGCAGAAAATGTCTTTTAGAAAATTTACTTTGTGCCGTCAACAGTCATTCAAATGTGCTTGAATTTTTGATGTGTCCTGCTGAGTTATTGGCCAATACCTCAAGTCATCCTCCCTAAAATTGTAGTGGACCAAGTTCTTTTAGTCCAATCCAAAGCTAACACCATCACTTCCATGGGCTCTGATAATGTACTGGGTTGCCTACCAATCAGTGCTAAACATCCCCAACTGAGCCTCTATTTAACCTTTTTAATTTCAACTTCTTCACAGGTTAATTACCCGATGACTGGAACACTGGTACTGTGATCCCACTACACAAAGACAGCCCTATCACTGATCAGTAACACCTACTCTAAGTGCTATGAAATGTAGTATGTCTCTTTTAGGTAAATACAGTTTTTGCACATCCTATCATCCAATTGATACATCCCTCCAAGCTGCTACTGTTATTTGGAATATGGTCACTTATGCTAACAATTTGCTATCATCTAACCATCACGTTCCCTAGTATTATGGAAAGTCTTTCATCTGGCCCTATTATTTCCAAAGGCATTTCTTCTGGAGCGAAGGAAGCCTCATTTCCTTGAATGCATACCTCACAAGACTCATCATTGAATATAATGTTTCTTTTTCATATAGCTTTCCAAATTTATTGCACATCATTAAATGTTTCAAGATTATTAAACAAAAGATCAATGGTTTCAAGTCCTTTAATGCCCAGATTGACTGGTGACCCTTTAATTGTACATATTCTCTTACCAGCATCTTTGCAGTGACTTTTGATTTGCCTTTTGAGTCATGAAAGATGACATGAAAGATCCTGCCCCATGTGAGCCCCTGCAGCTTTACTAAACCATTGGCTCCTCAAACATCCATTCCAAGTATCTTAACATACATTAACAAATAATACGACTTATAGGTGAGATCTGTAACTAACACAATGCATTTTATGCTAGTAGAAAGAATCTCCTCCCCAACATGTCAAATAAAACAGTATTATAACTTTCTAAGTTAATCATGATCACTGGATGGGCAGTCATAAATTCTCCCAGGGTTATCTAATGTAGCCCTTCTTTGCAAGGTATATGAACACAACTGAATTACATAGTAATGGAATGGTCTTAACTAGGTATGTAATAGTCCTCATGACTGCGTGACTAGTATCAGCCTATGAACATAATCCTTTAATCAATGTAATTTCCCTAGGGTCTACATTTAAAGAAAACATTTCATATGATCAGAATGGGAATGCATGAACCATCAGGTTGACAATGCAAAAAGTTAACTAAAATAAAAAAACAATACAAAAATGCATTTTTGCCCCTCTACCCCTGGAACTTTGAATAGTGTAATTCTAAGGTTACACAAATCCCCCTTATCTTCACAGTACTACAATATCTGTATATTAGTCTTAAATAAACAGGTAATATTACTTTATCTAAACAGGTTGTGATAGTCAACATATATTGTGTTTTTCTAATTACCAGCCCTAATGTTAGTAATACTAATGTGAAAAGCAACAGAGACAGATGACACTATTTAATGGCTATATTAATTAACAGGCACATTGCAATAAATGGGTTCATCTTTATAGATGATATTGAGAACCAATATTTTTTAGCAATAGCATTAATAAAAATACCAGGAAACTATAATGTTTAATACTTAATAAGGGAATGTTTAATAGAGTGTCAAATGTCCCTTCTGTATCTAGAATAAGGATTAGATATGGATTGTTAGTTAACTATGTCATCCTAAGATTGTTCTGAATTGTCAGTGAAGCAGAAAAACAAGCTGGTCCTGATGAAATGAGAAATAAAATAGTAATCAAAAAACACTGAAAGCGCCAGAGGAATGACTTCCAAACTTAGCGTAACCAAATTTTATTCAATGCTATAGTCAAAAAGACTTCTTCAGAAATGCAAAAATATAAAAATTTTTCCATTTAAATACTTAACATTCACACCCATATATATATATATATATATATATATATATATATATATATATATATATAAAATGCCGTACATCCAGAGCACATAGCAATATAAACTACATATGAAGTATTGCATGAAAATCTACCTAGTACTGAAACAGTTCGATCTAAATATGACAAGCACACATAAGGTCCTTCATGAGTGTACCTACAAGCAGTACAACTTTATTGCTATGTGCTCTGGATGCATGGCATTTTATTTAGGCGTGACTACTAAGTAGTTAAATAAATGCATAAAGGAACATTATTATGCTAGTAAAATTAGAGATGAAAATAATGCCTTATATAGACATGCTTCTGTTTGTACTGTGTATAAGAAATTTTCTTTTTGTATTTTAGAACACATCCATAAAGATTTGATAGGGGTAACATCAAAAGCAGAGTGGAAGGAAAGAAACTTTGTGGCAATTAAGGTTAGGAGCTGACAATCCACCTAGACTGAACAACACAGTCGATATTAAATGTTTTTTAGAAGAAAGAAAGTTGTGTGTAATTGTGTTGTATGGTTTTAATCTATGATTTCCTTTAAAACAGACCAATGAATTTATTGAATAATTGGTTAATGGAAAGTTGGGTGTGAATGTTAAGTATTTAAATGCAAGAAGTTTTTTATAATTTTGTATTTTTGAAGAAGTCTTTTTGACGAAAACGTTGAATAAAATTTGGTTATGCTAAGTTTGGGAGTCGTTCGTCTGCTGCTTTCAGTGTTTTTCAATTACTAGTTTTGTGTGAGTGCTGCTTTGTTATTGAGAAATAAAACATTTCAATCTACTCAAATAAAGGGCATAAACATTCCTTAATCTATGTTGACTAAATTCAAAAGTCTACAATGAAGAACAAAGCAAGGGTCATTATGTATTTTAGATAGTTTGGAAAGTGCTGATATCTGCATATGCACCACAGGTAGGTGATATGTCTTTTGTTAAAAATTGATTGCTAAGAGAAAAATAATGCTATGGTAATTCCTTGAGGAGTATGGGATAAACATCTGATGAGTTACAATAAGGAGAAGATGCTTTACAAAATTTACAATCTTGATTCCATATTGCAGTTCTTCAAACAAAAAGAGTCGTTACAATGATTCTTCTCCTTTTGGTCTCAATTTGTTTAGTGTTACTCTTTGTATTATGTTGATGGTGTTAGGCTAGCCTGCAATAATATTTTATACACATATAGTTTAGCACAATATGTTGAAAGGTGAGATAAAATATTGTTATTATCTCTATCTTCCTGCTGTGCAAAAAGGGTCAATTAAGCCTTTAGTTTCAGTTGAGTTAGTTTCTCATGTTCTTAAGAGTCACTGAATGAAGTCATATTTCAGAATCTTTCAAGATTAATAGCTATTGCATAGTCCAGTTTTCAGTGAAGACCATTCTTGATAAACCAAATCAAGTCTTTGCAAAATGGTTTTTCTATTTGTGTATTATGGGTGACATAATTATGCCAGTTACTCTGATGCACTCAGTCCTCCACATAGTTGGGAATTTTTGTACAGTGTAACTCCTTTATTTGGCACATGGAAAACTTTTAAATATATCCCATTGCACAGGCAGGTGACATACAATTTATTGGTGAGTGAAGAAAAAGTCATGGATTAATTGAAAAGTTATCAGGGAACTATTTTACTTTATTCATGCAAGAAGAAAACATAGGTTCATTAGCTTCACCATAAAATTATACAGTCATGGGCATACATTGTATTAGAATAATACCATGGCTTGTGATGTAAAAGATCAAAGTATGAGTTATAAAAGCAGTCACTCTGTGATAAATGATCAAAGACTAGTGGTAATAGTTATTTACCACAGACTAATGGTAATAGTTATTTACTACAGACTAATGGTAATAGTTATTTACCACAGACTAATGGTAATAGTTATTTACCACAGACTAATGATAATAGTTATTTACTGCAGACTAATAGTAATAGTTATTTACTGCAGACTAATAGTAATAGTTATTTACCGCAGATAATGGTAATAGTTATTTACTACAGACTAATGGTAATAGTTATTTACTACAGACTAATAGTAATAGTTATTTACCACAGACTAATGGTAATAGTTATTTACTACAGACTAATGGTAATAGTTATTTACAAAAGACTAAGGGTAATAGTTATTTACTACAGACTAATGGTAATAGTTATTTAATACAGACTAATGGTAATAGTTATTTACTACAGACTAATAGTAATAGTTATTTACCGCAGATAATGGTAATAGTTATTTACTACAGACTAATGGTAATAGTTATTTACTACAGACTAATAGTAATAGTTATTTACCACAGACTAATGGTAATAGTTATTTACTACAGACTAATGGTAATAGTTATTTACAAAAGACTAAGGGTAATAGTTATTTACTTCAGACTAATGGTAATAGTTATTTAATACAGACTAATGGTAATAGTTATTTACTACAGACTAATAGTAATAGTTATTTACCGCAGATAATGGTAATAGTTATTTACTACAGACTAATGGTAATAGTTATTTACTACAGACTAATAGTAATAGTTATTTACCACAGACTAATGGTAATAGTTATTTACTACAGACTAATGGTAATAGTTATTTACAAAAGACTAAGGGTAATAGTTATTTACTTCAGACTAATGGTAATAGTTATTTAATACAGACTAATGGTAATAGTTATTTACTACAGACTAATAGTAATAGTTATTTACTATAGACTAATAGTAATACAGCACAATGAGGTTATTTAGTGTCATTTAACAAAATCTGTAAGTGAGTTTTGATCAAGTACATAGGGAACGCCCAACAATGGACCTATCTCATTTTGGATCTGTCAAGGCCAGGTCACTTACTCAATCTGGTATTTTTTTTTTGAAGAAGCCACCAAAGTAATGCATTAAGGAAAAATAGTACTCACGGTATAACTTGACATGGCTAAAGCTTTTGATACAATTCCTCACTCAGGCATAGTAGAAAAGCTAAATAAACTTGGAATAAGCTCCTAGGTCCCCCACTGGATTGCCAGCTGGTCATAGATAGGAAGCAAAGAATCAAAATAGAAGTTACTTCCACAAACAGACTAGTCAGCAGTGGAGTCCCCCAGGGTTCTGTGCTAGGACCTCTCCTGTTTGGCATCTATTTTTCTGAAGTAAAAGCCAATACCAAAGGGCTCTGGCTGACTAAGTTGCAGATGACTACAAGCTCAGCGCAGTCACTGAATCCCTAAATGACTTAGCCATCCTACAAGAAAGTTTGTACTAAATAAATAGCTAGTGCCAAAAGCATGGATTAAACTAAATTTCAAAACATGCATTACTGTATCCTTTAGAAAGTAATTTATCCCTGGGAGCTACTGTATTAAGAATATGCCCCTAAGAGCTGACTCAGTTGCTTGGGATTTGGGAAATTATGTGGGCAGTGTCCTTGCTTTTGACCAACATATGTCCAGTGTTGTGAAAGTTATTTTGTATAGAACAGCTTATAAACTGATTGTATGTAGATCTATTGATGCCATTGTCTCCCATTTACTCAGCCCTCATTAGGGCAATCATTGAATATAATGCCACCTTTGGCATGTATCTGTTCAGAGACATGCATCAACTGGAACACCCACCGAGATTCCTTATCAAAAGGATACAAGGTGCAAACAACATGTCTTACATGGACCAACTCTAAGCTGTGCCACTATCTGCTAAAAGGCGACCTGTGTCTGGCATACTAGATACCCAATGACCCAATACTGATTGATTTATTGCACATCAGCAATTCAAATGGCATCAAAAATACTTAGTCTAGGGATGTAAACCTCTTCTCCATCATCAGGAGAACAGTTTGGAGGAACAGGTATATCTCATAGAGGACACAGCTGCTCTGTAGTATACTACTGTTCTGGAACAGACTCCCCCATACACATAAAAGAAAAGTTAATCCGTATCAATATTCAAGTGCAAATTGGATCTATGGATTGGAAATGCAGAAGATTTACCCTAGGACTACCCCTGCAGTATTAATTTACAGATGCAGCCCTTTAATGCTTTATCCTATATATGGGTCCCTTCAGATTAACTATGGTATGATCCCAGCTATTCTTATTAGGGTAAATAGATAATTAGCAACTATGGGATGTGTGCTACCAATCTCTAAGCAAATGGGATAGGTTAATATGAGCAAAAAAAAGTAAGTGAGCTAGGCTTAAAATAGTCCATGAAGGCAGCTAGCCAAGTATTTACATCTTGAAGTGTAGTTAGCTGTAATACACTTAACACTCATATGTATTAAGGAGTTAAAACTCACCTGTTATAACCAGATCACCTTGTATATAACCCAAATTTAACTGCAGAGAGAATTTGTCTTAAGCCTATCCAGTGGTAAAGGAATATAACAGAATAGCTAAGTAAAAACTCTCCAGTTTGCTAGAAGTCAAACAACTAGTGATAATCTCACTTGATTGTGGTGCACTTCTATTGCCAAATAGTAATAAAGCCCTGATTATGACTCAAGTAACCCAGGGATGATTATCAGCTTGGGTAGATGCTAAAGATGGCAATTGCAGAGGAATGAAGAGTTTTATATTACTGTCCTCTGTAAGGGAAAGAGGAGGGGGTCCATATCCAATGACACAAATGCTGCAATTGTTTCACTGGTCAAAGCATGCTTGAGTGGAACACTCACAAGAGTGAATACTCTTTTTTTTCTGTTTTCTGGCTGCTAGCATGCTCTGCCTGAAAGATCATGGTACAAAGTGGTATGGGAATTTACCCTTTCTCCAATGTTGTGTAATCTCAGAATCAGTGTATGTAATTAGCAGGGGTGTATGATGCATGGGGGCATGACCCTTGCATAAAATAATAATTTTTTTATGGGGGAGTCATTCTTTGCACAATCTAAAAAGACCAATCTTTTTTACTTTACTCAAAAGATTGTTCACTCTTACATTACAGTCACTTTAGAACCTGTTCTGTGGACCTGAGTGTGCTTGAAGACTTAAACTGCTTGCAAAAGTGAGTAACAGTCCAGTGTCATTCCCCATTGTATTCATAATAAACAACTATTTAGATATTCGCAACGAGTTATGCTGACATGTTATCCCATTCACAGATTGATTCCAGGGCAACTAGACTAGATCTCGCTCGCCCTCTCTCTCTATCCTATGTTTGTTCCGCTCTACTAGATGAAACACAGCCCTTTGTAAAATATTAACTGCACACAGCATGTCTGTTATAATTCACACATATTAACATTACCATTTTAAAGATATCCATGCAGTCTAAGCTAAAATGTTATCTTGGCAGATTCATATTTCTTTCACAACACAGCACTATGACAGGGACATTGTTATTATTATTATATTATTTGAAAAAACATTTATGTCACACATATTTCATAATATGATAGACTAATAAATTGCAAACTGTAACTTTTATTTTCCTTCTCCCAGTATCTCTCCATTTATTGTGATTTATTTTCCCTATAAGTGTCAGACTCAATAACTTCAGATTTATTATTGGTGATGTTCTTCTCTCCTAAGTGGAGACTGGTCTAAATGTGTCATTTAAAAAAGTAATTTACTTTTATGAATGGTCATAACACAGTCTTTTAAGTTTTCAAGCTCTCTCTATTTCTCTTTCTCTTTCTTTCAACACACACATACACAAACACACACACACACACACACACACACACACACACACACACACACACACACACACACACACACACACACACATACACTCTATGTCTGTTTTGAGGTTTATTAGTTTCTGTTTTTCTTTTTGTCACAATGTCATTTTATAAAGTATTTCTTTAGCACACATAAAATAAGGTATGTGCTCTCTTCTCTCTTTCTGGACAAAAGTAGTTGTTAAAGCAACGTGTCTACCACCAATAACCAATTAATTCCTCATGAAGGGTTTCCTTTTCTGATAAAGCTTGAATACCTATAAAAACTATTTTGGTCCAGTATAGTGAATGACATCACATTTGTGTTCTGATGTCCAATAAGGTTGAAGACTCTAACTGAAATTGTAACAAATGACATACAGCTTCCTCTAGGTAGTTCACTAGATTTAAAAATATATAAATTCCAAAATAACATTGGAAGAAGGATATATGTAAAAGCAGAGCTTACTCTCTCTAAACCTACTTCGCTTTGCAGTTTCAAAGTAAAGTAATGTAAACAGTAACTTCCTAACAGTGTTCAGACCACATAGCCCATCATTTCGTAAGAAATAATTAAAATTTGTTCCTGATTTCGGGCCTTTCCCCACCCTCCATTATTTTGATGCTTTATCCAGATTTCTTGAAATAGGAAGCTCAGAGATATGAACCGATGTAGTTACTGTTGCCATAAAGGGATTATCTTTTGCAGCAAGTATCTACTTAGGGATACTCACTTATGCTGGAAAGTAACAATACCAACTGCATGCCAATAACCTTAGTGCTCACTTTGTGTAATGCATTGCTTCTAGAAATTCTTAGTATTGTTCATGATGACTACTATGTACTGATGCCAATAGTTGGATTTCACCAACAACCGCATGATGGCCATAACAGTACATTCAAATGGTACTTCTTTGATAGATCCCATGATGAAGGGAATTTTATATCTAGAATAGAATGCAATGTTTACAGCATTCCGGACAGGAACAATAGAAGTTCTTTGTCTGTTTCATTATGCCTGACTAGTAAAATCTGGCTAGTATCTTTGCCTTAGTTTTGGCCATCCCACAGTCACCTCCTAACATGTGACTATCTGCTAACTTTATTGCTGGTGTTCTATAAGGTATTTGCACTAGTAACTGATGAATAATTTCTTCCTCTTCATTACTTGTTTATATGAGAGGTCATAGCTATAGGTTTACCTTTACATCGTCGATCCCAATATGGGCGAAACGGCTCCCGCGAATACCGAAGTCGAATGTCTCCAACATCAAATTCTGCATAAGCGAATGGCAAAACCTCGCCCCTTTTTGGCCCATGGAAGCACTGGTGTGGAGGTGTGGCGCGGCCGGAAATGTCAAACTTCGACATATTTTTGACATTTAACATTTTTGGTGGTTTCGGTTTGCTTAAATGAGTCGATTAAGTGGCTGGTCGATCATGTGTGATCGACGATATAAAGGTTTACTAAAAGCTATATTTTATCTCAGAATAGGAGTAGGAAGTAATGTCAATATTTTCTTCACTATTCCCTCTTATAACTTATGTTGTCTTCTTTTGTATTTAAAATATCATTTTCCCATTATGCCTTTTATAGTTTGTTGCTTACCTGAAAGTCTACTAGCTCAGGATTGCTTTCTTTAGTAACCTACCTGGAGGCAGAAGACATACTTTATTCCTCTACAAATACTGGCACTTTAAATTCTTCTATGTCTTCCCTGAAAAAGGTAACACCTTCTGTTTTACTTTTCTGGATATCACTACAGGCCTTTTGAGTACCTTTTTTTTCAGATTGCTTTCCCCCTCATTTAATTTGAGTGGATGCCTCCATCTCACTTCATTATCCTTCCTTATATTGCCTTTTACTGCAAAGGGTATCTCAGAATAAAGCTTTAAGCCAGTTTTACTTTCTTCTGTATTCACAGATTTGTGATGCTTATAGTCCACCTGCAGTTGCATTGTCTAACACTAGCTGAAATATAATCAGAACTTTGCATTCTACTGCTGTTTAACTTTCGGCCTAATTGGTGTGTAATTACTGACGTTTGGTTTAAATGTTCAGAAGGCACACCTTTTGTCATGCCTTCAGACCTGCTGGCAACTTTGAGGCTGTATTTGATAGGGGCAATATTACCTCTAAAAATTCCCAGAGACCCACAAATAGAACTCATTGAGCTGCCAATCATACTACATAGGGTGGACTATTAGCTTAGATACAGAACACTGTCTATGTCCCCTGAAAATGATAGTATTTTTCTAAATGTACCCGATGATCTTCTAATAAACAAGAATTACTTTATTTTGGGAGATTTAAACTACTTCTCAATAAATGGAGCATGTATACTTCCAATGTAGGATACACCCAAAAGTTCTTAAATTTAATAAATAAAATCTTCATAGACTAGATTGTTAAAATATAGAGGACCTAATGTTTTTGATATAGGCCTTATGAATTTAACTTCTGCATGTACTATTTTCCTGGCCTTTCTTTCCCCAGTTAAGTTAGAACATAAACTAGTGACCTTCACCTTTCAAACCTCTAAACCCACTGAAACCAATATCTAAGAATTCTAGGATTTCAAATGTACTAATCTCTTCAAGATCTATAATGAAGTTTGAAAATGTAGTTATAGTAAGTAGTATCACCCCAGATGTTGCCATCATAGGTAGCTTCACAATTTAATTCTATGACAACTTAGATAAACATACAGAATTGGCAAATCCAAAAAAGAGCTAAACATTATGCAAAAATTAAAAAAAAAAAACACCCTGGTAGGCCACCAACATAAATAAACAATACAAAAAAATACAATATATAGATTACCAAAATCTCCTCATATCCCCTATCAAGGACAGCATCAAGAAATTTGCTAAGAACTTGAAAAACACTATTCTATTATGTCTTCTAAAGCAGCCCATGAACTTATCATCTGAAGCTAAGGACAATGACAAATCCTTCTTTAACTTTGTTAGGAAACTAAGAAATAACAACCAACAGTACTCTGATCCAATTCATAATGGCACCACTTACTCTGATACAGTAGACTTTGCCAATATACTGCCAAAGAAATGCAGGGCAAGTTTTACCCTAGCAACAACTATTTAAAGCCCACTTAGCTATGAGTCTCTCAGAACCCCCCATCTTCACTTAAGGGATATGCACTAAAGGTGCTCTCCAAGAATAAAAATACTTCCTCCATGAGATCAGCTGACATAACTGGCTGTTTAATAAACAGCACTAAACAACCCCTGGCAGGAATACTCCTTAAACTACTGTACCTGAGTTTACCCACTGGTTTTGTCCCTGAGGACATATGGCAGTGGTGATGCCTTTCCGCAAGGATGGCTCTACCAATAACCCCAGGAATTGTAGCCCATTAGGCTGTCAGAGCTGTGCAACATATTATAACTGTCCTAATAAATTTTGATATTAAAAATCTCATCAGGATAAACCCAAAATGTTTTGCCTTTGTCAAGGTTGGATTGCATCGAATGAATATGGACTTAGTGCTGGATCCTCTTTTGTTTGGTATTTATTTTTCTGATTTGCATACCATGAACTCAGACCTCTGGCTAACCAAGATTGCAGAGAACTATAAACTGTGATTTAAGACCCCTCTGTTGATAAAACCCTTTGAGAAGGACTTACAGTCTTAAATACCTAGTTTTCTTAAAAGGGGCTTATATTAAATGCTAAAAAGTGAAATATTGTTACATTTGGTAAATGACTAAGTCCAGCATACAACACAGACAACACTCATTTCAAAATATGAATGTTGTTAAAGACCTTGGAACCTGAGCTTTGATCATCATGTAATGAGAGATATTTGTCAGAAAGTTTTACTGCTTAGAGAAGCAAATTACCAAAGAAATATCATCCATGCCTAAACAGGTCAATGTCCTCTTATCTCTCTCTCTCTCTCTCTATATATATATATATATATATATATATATATATATATATATATAGCATCGATTATCAGAGAAATAGACATATACCAGAGGGTCCTAACTATGACAAAAGACTAGAAATGCTGTCACAATGTTTAGTAGCTTTTAGACTTTTGAGTGGAAAATTTTGCTTTGCCTTTCATGGCAATAGGGAAAAAATAGACCTGGGTCTTTTGTGTCTCCACAAGCCAAATACTCTCACAAATAGCAGAACCAGTAATTTAAATTTTCATCAGCAAATAAATAAAACTAGGTGTAGAGATAGGCTCATTTTAAAGTGCTTTCCCTAGCTGTGGAATAGAGTGCCACTGCAAATCAAGCAGTGTGATGAATTATCTTTCTTCAAACAGGACCTGGAAGACTGGATGGATATTCCCAAATTTAACCCTGCATTAACTAGCCCAGCACTCTGTGAAACAGCAGGTACAGTCTAAAGGTGAGTACTGGCTGTACATAAATGGTCACAAGACTCAGTTGTCTTTCGTTTACTATGATTCTATGCAATAAATAATGATGAAAAGGTTAAATAATTTTCTATTTCCTTTTTCAGTATTTTCCTGGGTTCCTTTTCTTCCATGTTGATGCCCTGCAGGGCAGCATTAACACCAGGATATGCACTGGGAAATATGTTCCAATGTCTAGTTTGAGGTGTAACACAGAATTTGGCAATGCAATCCTCATCTTATTCAGCAGTCAAATGCAAAAGTTTCAAGGACGGCTTCCTTTCAAACCCATGAATAAACCAGAACTTGTAGTGTAAGAATGATGTGCTATCAAATTTTCTACAAACTGACATGTAGCTAACACATTAACCAAACTCATTTTCATCTAACATTTTTTGAATAAAGGAATGTATTTCACTGTGCAGTTATTAGCAATTTAAGATTTATAATTTTATTTCTGGAAAATTTTGTGTTGTTGAGTACAAGATCTATTAAATCCTGCATTTTAGTTAGTTAGTTAAACCAGGAATGGCAGAACATGTGCCATTCACTATAACATGCATTTAATTTTATTATATACATATATATATATATATATTACAAAATAAGTGCCCACTTAATAAGATTGCAAATGATGATCTGTAAAAGAGTAAGCTTTGTGTGAGGTTGTATTGTCCTTCTGCTAATATTAAATATTTTAGGGACCTACATTCACAAAATTTATGGACAGTGGTTTGTATATTACTGAAAGGAAAGCTAAGTGGTTTAACAAAAAAAGCAAAATCTGAAGAACGTGGGAGTTGGAGTTCAGCTCTACAGTGCAGATAACAGTTGCTTTCCATTGTAATGAAGGAATAAAGTATACAGAAGAGATATGAAAAGCACTGCATTAGAGTTTAGGAGGTAACTCAAGCTGAGCTGTTTGATTTCATGCTCTCTATTCATTTGTTAAAGTCCATTGTGTATTTTGGTACTGACATGTTCTAAGTGTCCCATTCTGTGCTATCTTAAAATGTCATTGTGGATATTTTATGTTACACAAAGACACCAACTTAAAATACAGAGCTGTATGCTAACTACATATAAGAATCACCAAATATGTGAAAAATCCAGTTTTATCTCCTAAGAACAAGTACTGCCTACAGCAGAAAGGACAATTATGTCCAATGTTTTCACTGTATTATTAAGCACAAAACATATTATCAGTATTATGTTGTTTAAATATGCCTTCAGTAAACCACACATATATTGAAAATATATATATACTGGTACTGCCAATTAAATTCAAATTCCTGGCACAGACAACTAAAGGGAGGATGCAGCAGTAAAGGCATTCAAACAGTACATAACATAGCTGCTGTTATGCACAAGGATGGTCACATGCATACACCACCACCAAACCAACATCAGAGTGTACACCATCACAGCATCAACTAAAGATAACTGCTATCAAATCACTATAATGTTAGAGCAAACATACATATACAAGCTTGCCTTTAATATTGTATGCTGTCAGTGCTTTGATAACACTGTCACTACTCCTTTTCTCAGGCGTTTGGCCTACCTGTTTCATGTCTCTAAGCATCTGCTTCAGTCAAGATGTACAGACCATGCACCCTTATTTGAATGAGTGTACTCATGTGTTTTGCATTTGGAATCCATGCTTAAAGAGATGCATTAATGGGGACAACAAAAATTAAAAATTCCAACACATAAGGGCATCATTTAAAAAAGGCAGGAAGAATTTTTTAATAATGCTGCTGCATATTAACAATATAGCATGTCATCTTTGATGGAATTTCATATTACCCTTAATTAGGTAAGCTGTGTTAGGTTAGCAAAGGAGAACTATGAATTACCCTATCTATATCATAGTATATTGGTTTGATAGCTATACACAGTTTTATTCTCAAGGTGGATCTAATATATGTTTATGGTTTCAGAGATGTGAAAAATATGCTTGAATTTTGGTATCAGGTACTCTGAAAAACATAATATTGTTTAAAATAATCTCATAAACTCATATATTCACAGAGTTTACAGGGTAGAGACAGTCTATGAAACATTACAACTTTGTCAATACCAACCATCATTGGGCACCTCCTACACCAGGAGGGGGAACAAGTCAGGTGTTTGGTGAATTTAAGGGTACATGTCCACCTGTCAATATTTGCCTTAAAGGAAGTGAGGGTAGAACACTGTTTATGTGTAATGGAAAGTTATTCTAGAGATGGTGAAAGCTTAAATAATAAATCTTTCCCTCTACCATGTCTTATTTAGTTTTTGATAGGGATTCAAGTCTCTAGTTTGAATCCTTGTGAAGCCACTATTTTTGTGGATGTGTAGAAGATCGAGGAGGGCTAGATCTATAACAACATGAAATGCTGCAAGGCTATGGGAAGAATCATTATGGAATTTATTAATAAGGACATAGGTAAACTACAAACTCTCAACCCAAGCCAGTTCGGATTCATCAAGAGTAGATCCAGACTGGATAACCTGGTTAAAGGAATGGATGAAGGCAAAGCAGTACACACTGCATATTTAGACATTGCAATGGCATTCGACACCATCTTTCACTGATGTATTATAGGTAAACTTTCCTAGATAAACGTAAATCCCTATGGAACTCTCTAGACTACAAACTGGTTCATAAATAGAAACCATGAAACTAGGGTGAGTGGCTATATTTCCTCCAAAATATCTGTCACTAGCAGTGTACACCAAGGTTCAGTCCCTGGGCCATTTCTATATGGCTTTTACTTCTCAGACATCAAAGTAAATGTTAAAGGTTTATGACTGACCAAATTTGCAGAAATCTGTAAACTTGGTGTATTTTCTAAACAAATATCTAGTGTTAGAACCTTAGACTAAAATGAAATGCCAGTGAATACGTAGTTGTATTCTACGGCAAGCATGACTTCCCTTGAAACTATTACATTGACAACACACCCTTGAAAGTTGAGCCACTTGTCAGGGATCTGGGAATCTATGCCAACAATGAACTGTCCTTTAATCAGCAAGGATCCACTATTGCAAGGAAGCACTTCTTCAATGCACAGCTGATATCTAAAAGTATAGCATCCAGGCTAAGGGTTGTAATTTTTCCACTGTACTCATATCTCATCAGTTCAATCTCTGAATATAATGCCTGATTAGGTAACTACCTGTAAAAACACTTGTCACAACTGGAGTAACTACAATGCATTCTCACTAAAATAATCAAGGGTCTGAATCACAAAAAATATGTAGACCATTTCAAAGCTTTAGCCTTCATCTCAGTATCACTCGGGGAATGATGGGACAACCTGTGCCTCATGTATTGAGCCTCAGCAGACCCTCCTTATTTTTTCCAGTATATGGCATGTTGTTTGGTTAGAATTTTTCACAGACGTTTTTTGATTGTTTTCTTGAACCAGACTGTACTTGTGGTTGCTAGCATTTTGCATTTTATTTATGTTACTTTTTTAACTATGTTAAGAACTATTATCCAACAATGGTCAACACTAGGCCACAGTAATATTGCACTCTCTGTCCAAAAGGAAATAGTTAATACCCTAGCTGACAACTTTAATGGCAGTTTTACTCTCCTTACAGCTGCAGTTATGCTACAGGTTCTCCAATCCTAGCCACCCCATCTAATTACTATGGAAGACATTCTTTCAGCCCTTTCAAAAGAGATTTATGTCAATCTATCAAAATTCATTTCTTCAACTGCTGATAGAGCTAAAAATCATGCTGAGACAGTGGAGAAAATGGAAAACTGCAATGTCACTAAAAAGTGTTTTGACACAATGTCTCTAGTTTATAAGCAGTCAAAGAAATGCTGTTAAGGGATTGTATTCCCTCTAAATTTTTAGATCACCTCATCCATGATCCTGATAATATACCAGGTTGTCTGATTTTACAGTGAAAAATGTGGCTTATCTGAACTTCTATTTAACCTCTTTAATCTAAGTCTCTCCACTGCTTACACTCCTGAAGCATGGAAAACAGCCATTGTAAAGCCATTCATACATGGTACTACACTATTGATGTATGTGTGTGTATCGATGGGTGTCAGACTGTGTGTGTTTGTATGAGAATGTGTGTACAACTTTCCTGGCTATGTATGTGAGTGTAGAGCAGATGCATTTGCCGAGATAATGTAAGTCTATCAGAAGTAGTGGTGCCTAGTGTGCAATTCAGAGACGTGCTAATTAGACAATAATGAAGTATTTCTCATTAATGTCCATAACAGTCTCTGAATCACATTTACTCACTGTCATGATAAATGACCTGCCTGCAGGAGGCAATTACTTCAGGTGGTGAGCCTTTTTTTTCCGAATTGCATGGTATCTACACATATATTATTTTGTTGAATTTCTATCACTTTTCCATCCATTTGTCATTTATGCAGATATCTAGCCACATATACATTGAAAACTATAGCATTTAGCCATTGGATAAATCATTCATATGCATTTGAAACTTATTAACTTATTTCACCTAACAAATAGAGATTTACTATTTATTGTAAGATTATATGCCAAATAAAGTTCAAGTGCATGCATTATGTGAGCTTAATGTGACTTGCTCTGTTTGCTTGATCTTGAATTGTTCCTGCTATAGTTGCATGAGTTATGTTTTTTCATGCCATAGTTCCATGAGTTGCAGTTTCCACAGATGCTGTTCACTTGTTGCTTATTGTAAGCAATACGTTAATGCCTGAAGATGTGTTATTAAGGCTTCTTCAAGGTTAACAAGGAACAGAGAAATATCAATCATTATTTGCATGTTTTAATAGTGATCACTCTCTGTCTTAGTTGGTGTTTCCTTGGAATAAGAATGCATAAATAAGGGGGTGTTTGGAGGAGAAAGCCCTGACAAGGGAAGGCTGTATGTTCAAAAACTAATTATTATTTACGCCTTTCTACAATGTCCCATTCCCCTTGAGTGAATATGCTTGACTCTCACAGTTCTTTTCTCATAGTTTCTACCTAAAAATCTAAAATAAAAGATAAGAGACAAACATCTTATCTCATTAAATTTGCTGACTGATTAATTTGTCTCTCTTTCTATGTTAAATTTCTTTAAATCAGGGTCATCCCTTTAAGGAACACATCATTTTTCACTTCAGATATCAAAGCAACAGTGATCCAGAAAGATACTATACAGAACTGTTATACTTTTAGCTCAGTAATTAAGCATATATAATTCTAAATTTGCTTTTGACATATTTGTTAGTTTTAATAACATGGCTACTGAAAAATATACAAATTTATAACATTATTTACTAAAGACGTAAGCAGGGTGCAGGTCCTACTCGCCAAGTATGACACTCAATTGAATAATGCTTCTAAAAGGTCTTTTTATCTTATAGTTAGGGTTTTGTTTTTTATTTATATAATGTCTTTGTTGCTTATAGCATATTTTAACTATCTTACCTGCACTAATGCATTGAAACAAAACAGACGTACTCAAGAGTGCTTGCACCTTTTCTTAAACATATAGTGAGTTCACTATAAATATGTAAATGTGATAGATATATCTTTATGTCCACTAGAATCTCATGTTTTGATATCCCTTAATACTGTTACAAATTAGCAGGGCTAGATAATTGACTCTGTCTGCCTATTAGTTCTGTTTGTGTAGTATGGAATCCATCATGGATGTTTTCCAGGCTTCAGGAATGTAAGCAGTGGAGAAGCATAGATTAAAGAGGTTAAAAAGGAGTTTAGATGACCCATATTTTGTACTGAAAATCAGACAACCTGGCATATTATCAGGACCCATGGATGAAGTGTACTTAAATTTTGAGGGAATACATACCCTGAAAAGCTATTTCTTTAACTGCTTATCAATTGGACACATTGTATCAAAACACCTTATTCTGACAGTGTAGTTTTCCATTTTTTCCACTGTTGTGTGACCTCAGAATGTATATCTATATATATATATATATATATATATAGAGAGAGAGAGAGAGAGAGAGAGAGATTCACTTCATAACACTGAAAGCTCAAAACACTGAAAGTCAAAACACTGAAACCAAAACACTGAAACTTCAAAATCTTGAAAACTCAAAACAATGAAACTCAAAACACTGAAAACACATATCATACATATACTTAGTTTAAACAACAAAAATCATAGAACTTTCCACCAAGTGTAAGCAGGGGGGCAAGCCCCCCTGCGCCCCCCACACCCCCTGCTACCTATATATATCAACTCCAAGATTGCACTTCACTACAGTAAGTGGAAACACTTGGTGGAAAGTGCTATGATTTATGTTGTTTGAACTCAGTATATGTATGATATGTGTTTTTAGTGTTTTGAGTTTCAGTGTTTTGGTCTTCTATATTATGTTTTCTCATTTTCAGTGTTTTAAGTTTTCAATGTTATGAAGTGAATCCATATATATAAATATATATATATATATATATATATATATATATATATATATATATATATATATAGATGGGTCTACTTCAGTAGACTGACTGCTTACTTACCCGACACCCAGTTGCCTGAGACGAGAAGACCGACACCTTCAGAAGACCGACATCCAGAAGACTGACCTTTCATACGAGGCAACTAACCACGTGGCCATCCTGTTGAACTTTGACTCTTACCCCTACAGTAGTGCATTCTCGGAGTTCGTATATTCAGTTGGGGGGGGGGTGTGGGAGGTGAAGGTTTAGTTTTACTTAGTTTAGTTACTTTAATGGGGATGGCCAAGTGGTTACTTACCTCGTGTATATTTTTGGGGAGGAAGTTGCCCCTTCATTAGGGGGGGTGCAGAAAGGCATACCCCTCATATCAGGGGTTACAGCAGGGCTCATCACATAGGTTCATAGGTAGGTTCATAGGTAGGTACTAGGCTATTGGCCCAATTGCCTACGTAAGCCTAGCCAGCAAGGTTCCCTGGCTTATGCCACCCAAGAAAGTTATTTTCCTGTGTCCCTGTTGAGCAGAGCCACAGAAGTGATCCCCAGGGTGTATTTCCTATTTCGCATCCACTTATCAAGATTTTTCTTGAAGAGTGCTAATGAGGAACTTTGCTTGACATAGATGGGTAGTTTGTTCCAGAGTATGGGAAGTCTCTGGGACAGCAATCTATCCCTCCAGCATGTCCTGTTTATTGTGGTGACAAGTTTTAGGTCCCTAGAGCATGTAGCTCAGAGGGACTGGGATTTCTTTAGGTGTAGCATGTCCAACAGCTCTGGGTTTGACATAGCTTTATATGTTAGGCAGAGATCACCTCAGAGAAGGCGATATGCTACGGAGTAAAGCTAGAGTTTTTTGAGACGGTCAGTGTAGGGCAGCTGTTTGAGGCCAGTAATCCTCTTTTTGAGGTACTTCTGTGGCCTTTCCAGCTGCTGCAGATGTCTTGTGAGGTACATTCCAAAAGGGGCATTGTACTCTATAATGGTTCTAATGTGTGTCAAGTAGAGGGGAACAATGACCTCTTTCTTCCTGTATGAGAACCCTTTTGTGATGAGGTGTGCCATGTGGAAGGATTTCCTGACTACTGTGGCGATGTGATTATCAAAGGAGAGACTACAGTCCACCTGGGTCCCAAGGTCTCTTATCACACATTCAGCATTATGTAGACTGCCGCCTGTGTGGTAGTTCATGGGTGCAGAGTTTTTACCAAAGGGGATGACAATGCGATTTTTGGCATTGAGCTTGAGGCCATGGCTCTGACACCAGGCATCTGTCTCAGTGAGGCCCTTCTGTAAGATGTCCACATCATTTGGGGACTTGACTATGGCTCCTAGTTTGCTGTCATCTGTAAACTTTGTCCCAAAGACCTTCTGTGTTAGCCTGTACTCCAAACAGGAGAGGTCCCAGGACTAAACCCTGTGGTACTCCACTTGTCACTGGATTGAAGTCAGAGTTGGAGTCTGCAACTTTTACAGTGTGGTTCTGACAGTGAACCAGTTGGTAACCCATCTTGTGACATAGGAATTTATACCTAGTTTAGTGAGGTTAGCTATAATTCCAGAATGGGTAATGATGTTGAAAGCCGCAGTACAAGTACAAAATGATTCACTTCAACAATTGGCTAAGCTTCTGGTGCCATTCTAAAGTATCTGTCTGCCTGGGATGACATGGTCGACAGACCACAATGCTTTGCCAGAGATGGCCTGCACCTGTCACCCCTGGGATTCCAGATACTGGCTAAGGTTCTTGCTGCCCCTATAGTGCCTTTTTTAGGCAAGGTTTAAATGACAAATTCACCACCATAACAGGGACAGGCAAGCAAAAACTGAGGGTGATGCTACTCAATGCTAGAAGTCTAAATCTCAAAATGCACTCACTGGAGGCACTCCTTAAAATGGAGAACATTGATATCTGTGCAGTGACTGAGACCTGGTTCAAGGCTCCAGAGAGCACCCCTGCACTACCAGGCTATAACTCATACCACACTTTTCAGCCATGTAACCTGGACCAGAACACCAAAGGCAGAGGTGTGTCCATATTCATTAAGGCTATCCACACCTCCAGGCTAGTTGCTCAGCATAATGCAGCCGAGGTTATCCAAGTGCAACTAACTCTGGCCAAAACTGCAATCCAAATTGTATCTTGCTACAGATCACCCACTATGCCCCAGGATTCACACTCCTCTTTTCTTGATGTACTGGAAAATATTAGGGTTCAACCAATCACCCTAATAATGGGTGATTTCAACTACCCCACCATTAACAGGGAAAAATACTCATGTACCAAGTCCTTCACTCAACGCTTTCTGGAATTCATAAACTCCAATGCCCTGGATCAACTGATCCACACCCCCACCAGGGGCAACAATATCCTAGATCTAGTCATTACCAACATGAGTGACCGGTGTTCCACACCTGAAGTCAACGCCTCATTGGTCCGATCCAAACATAAGCTAATTAGAAACAGTTTCTTTCTTCTGTTGTAGAGTTTGTTTATCACAGGAGACCACTAGATTGGCTTCCTTTTTTTGGAGGGTAGCATCTTGGTTCTGTTTGGGATAGCACAATCCATGCACTCGTGTAAGTGCTTATAGAGTGCATTTGTGTAGGATTCAGCAGTCATAACTGTATTGTCCAGCTGCATGGGTGTCATGAAGTTGGCTTTGGAGAAAAATTTTACCGTGGTTCCTTAATGGGGGTAGGGGCAGGATGTGGATATCTAGGGTGATTAGCTTATGGTCTGATCTGACCAACGAGGAGTTGACTTCAGGTCACTCATGCTGGTAATGACTAGGTCTAGGATATTGTTGCCCCTGGTGGGTGTGTGGATAAGTTGATCCAGGGCATTTGAATTTATGAATTCCAGAAGGCACTGAGCAAAGGAATTGATACATGAATAGTTTTCCCAGTTAATCGTGGGGTAGTTGAAATCACCCATTATTTGGGTGTTTGGTTGAACCCTAATATTTTCCAGTATATCAAGAAAAGAGGAGTGGGAATCCTGGGGCATGGTAGGGGATCTGTAGCAAGCTATAATTTGGATTGCAGTTTTGCCCAGAGTTAGTTGCACTTGGATAACCTCAGATGCATTATGCTGAGTAACTAGCCTGGCGGTGTGAATATCCTTAACGAATATGGACACACCTCTGCCTTTGGTGTTCCGGTCTAGGTTACATGGCCGAAAAGTGTGGTATGAGTTATAGCCTGGTAGTGCAGGGTTGCTCTCTGGAGCCTTGAACCAGGTCTCAGTCACTACACAGATATCGATGTTCTCCATTTTAAGGAGTGCCTCAAGGGAGTGCATTACTCTCAGTTTTTGCTTGCCTTTTCCTGTTATGTTGGTGAATTTGTCATTTGAACCTTACCTAAAAACACACTATAGGGGTGGCAAGAGCCTTAGCCAGTATCCGGAATCCCAGGAGTGACAGATGCAGGCCATCTCTGGCAAAGCATCGTGGTCTGTCAACAATGTCTTCCCAGGCAGACAGACACTGGATCCCCCTTAGAAGGACACCAGAAGCTTAGCCAATTGTTGAAGTCAATCATTTTGTGATTGTACTACGGTATCATTCTGGGCAATGGCAGGATGTTACTCAGGGCTAAGATCATACATGCCTGGGCTACAAGATCATAGAGGTCTTCCATGTCTCTTTTCATATAGTCCAAGGAGGTATGTCTCAGGTCATGCACAACAACATGGACAATGACAGAGTCACATTTTTACTTGTTGTGGAGTGACATGAGTGCGTGGGTTATGTGGCGGATCCTGGCACCCGACAGGCAGCTGACAGTAACCTTCTCCTTGTTTAGCCTGGTGAGTGGGACATCAGTGTGCCTGACTATAGAGTCACCTATGACTAGTGTGTTGGGTACATTGTTTTGCCTTATGGGCTGTGGTTGATTGGCACACTGAGTCTGTTGGCTATGTGTCATTTGGGTTGTGTTAGGGGGTGGAGGTTGCTTGCGTTTCTGCTTTGCAGGTCTCTGTTGCTTGAACAGATTATTATTGATAGTCTCCATGAATGTTTTTGTGTTTCTACGTGTGGATTTTGGTGTTGTAGGTTTAGTGGGACTATGTGATGAGTGTAGTGTGGTGCAAGTGTTTACCTTCTCCTCTTGACTGTCAAGTTCAGTCTTGGTTGGAGAGAGCTTTACCTCCAGTTTGGCTAGATAAGTGCATCTCTCACAGGTTGTAGTGTTGGGTGGTAGGAGGAGAGGGTTGTCTGTGTACATGGGGCAATTGCTACATTGTTCCAAGATGCCCAGATTCATCAGATAGACAGAAGAGAACACTGGGAGCTGACCCCTGGACATGCCTAAATAAAAAAAACTATTTCCCTCTAGACAAGTGAGGAAAGTGAGTACAAGAGCTGTTTTTTCTCTAAGCAAGTGAGGAAAGTAAGTACAAAAATTGTTTTCCTCTAGGTAATGAGGAAGGTTGAGTGCTGCAGTAATTTGTAGCTTATTTAGTGCTTACAACAAGTTCTCAACAAGTGCTGAGCATGAATAAGCAAATTCAAGTGCTAAGACTAAGAATCTGTATCTGAACTAGACTAGTTACAGGAAAGAAACAAGTGCAAATGCAGGCTTTTAAATCAGAAAGTTGAGAGAGATGGAAAAAATGCCCAAATGGCCAATAACTACAATTTCTGGGCCAGAAATCACTCCTTATGTGGTAGATAGGTTACCTACTGCCAAAAAATGTTTGAGCATTGCCAAAATGTGTTTCAACATAATTCTTTTAGATCTATCAGTTGGAGAAAGGGATATTGATAGATCAACATGAATCACTTTTGAGAGGGCTGAAAGAACCTCCTACATATTGTTAATTTGGAAAAGATTATAAGGTTAGGAGATTTTTTTCAGGTTTTTTTTAGTTCTCTTCCAAGTACTCAGTCTAATATTAAAAAAATGGAAGCATTTGACAAAGAGTATGAATCTTCCCATATCTGAGTTGCCTTATATTTATATATGTCTCATTCTCAAATTCTATACACATACTGTTTTCCATACTGTTGGTAACATATTTGATCTTATTTACTGCAGTATTGTATTATTATATTGTGTTATTGTGTGATTATTTTTTTCTTCTGTTTATGCTTAAATGCTGATTCTACTGAAGATCCATGTCGATCTGTTGTCTACTAAGGTTAACACAAACAAATTAACCCATAAGTACTTTGTGATCTGATTCTATTTATTTCCTTTACATGCCTTCATTCTTAGACTGTTTCTATAAGTTTTTAAATTACAGAATGAAATGAAAGCATTGTTGGTGACAGTATGAAGAAAGGAAAAGGGCACTGACCAATGAGTGTTCTCATTGCTTCTAAAAGTATTCATATTTTTTCTCAATATTATTCTTTATTTGATAGGAACCACTACTGTGTCCTAAAACCATTACCATAAAACTCCTATTGTTCTACCTATCAACAGAGACTGTAGTGTTAGTCAGGTCCTCCCAATTGGTAATTTGAGTACCCAACAATGGGGTGCACCTTTTCTCCACTCTGTAGCCACCTCTGAAACCACCTTATTTACAAGGACCTAGGATAACTTCTCTCTTCGAATATAATAATAATGCAATGACCACCATTTTAAAGACTGTGAAATTTAAATAGTTTATTCTACTACAGTTTGTTTGAATGCGAACTTGAGAATGGAGATACTGTTGTCAATATATTCAATAAAAAGTGCTATTTCCACTTCTGAAACTATCTAAAGGATGAAAATATCCTCCAAATAATGAAAATATGAGTCAGAATGATTTATATAGGTTGGACTAAAGAGATTTCCCAAATAAGCATGACAAGAGTTGCATATATCAGGATGAAGGTTGACCCCATCGCTAGCTATCCCTCTCAGATGTCAGTAGTATTCGCCTTCAAAATAGATGAAATCATTGAATAAAACAAATCATCAATTCCGTAATGAGTCTGATATATTTTGCATCAAAATGTTCTGATTCTGATAGTGCCAAATGAAAAAACTTCCAAACCAGTCTAATGTGGAATACTGTGAATAAATCCACTATATCAGCTGTGAGAAAACTATAATTCTTATCACAACTGTGCTTAGGAAATTTACTTAAGAATTTTCAGGAGTCCCTTAATATGTGCTTATATCTTAAACGTACATTTCTTTTGGGGGGAGGTCTTTTTTCTCCCCTCTGCAAGACTGTATATCTCTCTAACCAGTGTCCCACTTCCTACTCCCAGTAAGGCTGAATCTAGCACAGAACATAAGGGTGTTCTAGTGGTCTAGCCACATCTAGGGGGTTCTTTTATGGCCTACTACACTGTTCTGTCCTCCCTTGTTGCTCCAGTGATATAGCCCAGAAGGAGCATGCAATGAGTATGTGCAACTATTTGCCCCATCCTCAACTGCAGTTTATCCAAGTCCCACCCTACTCCCCCTTTGGACTCACCCCCATAGTAACATTCCCAGCTTTCAACAGGGATTATAACCAGCAACACTTACAAGCCCACTCTCACTAGGGATGGTGACACCCATTTCTCCCTGTTACTCTGTCAGACACCTGAGCCGCTAATCAAATCTGGATCAGCTGGGCAGTACTCACAGCTATACCCCTCTATGACACTTTAGAGACACTTTAAATGTGCAATTCCTGTGAGGAGGCATAATCATCCTCAGCACAAGGGGGGGGTGATTAAAACCCTAGATCAAAGGGATTAAATACCCAAGGGAATGTACTCAGGCCTCAGGGTGACATGACAGGTCACACAGAGAAAGCAACTTAGAAAATCAGTGTTGCAGTGGAAAGAACTGCACAGAGCTAGAATCACAAGTACATACATAAATTAATAACTAAATAGATAAATAAAGACATAAATAAATAAATAAATAAATAAATAAATAAATAAATAAATAAGCAAACAAACAGAAAAATACAGCACTTAGGTTAAAATGCGAAAGGCTGTTATTTTCTTTGGGAGGAGGGGAGGTCTCAAATGCAAGTAGCCAGAAGAGTTAAGTAGAGATAAACTGTTTTGAGATTTATGTGTAAATTTCCAGATCACTTCATGTTTCATTTTTAGCCTGGTTTATATGCATGCCACCAGAAATTCTGAATTGTACTGTTGCTTGCCTTTCACTGTAACACATGCACCCACAGTTGCTCTACAGTATATATTTATTTCCCTTTCAGAATGCCTGTTCCTTGAAAAATGAAAAATACTTTTTTACACTGTTGGGTAATATTTTTTCATTACAGTTCTTAACTTGTAATCGCATTCCACGGTATACAGACTTTAGGGTCTGTGTAAACTTGAAAAATGGTTGTTTTTTCCATCGAGCAATGTCTGCCAATTGTCTATTCTTCATCAATCATACAAACAAAAGTTTAAATATGCCTCTAATTCTTCTAAAAAAAAAATGCCATTTTCTGGGAAACTCATCAAAATACCTTACATGACATCATGAAATTAAGGAAAGCAAGTTGCACAAAATGTTAGCAACAACTCAGTTTAGAGGGTGACAAATCAATAGACGAATAAAGTAAGGCTGGAGATGTTCTGCTTTAGAGAAGAACAAATCAGCAAGGAAGACCAGCACTGTGTCAGTAAAGGGCTGGGAGAGACACAACCAAGGAAATAGTGGAGTGCAGGGTAAGGTGCTTATATTGTGTGCATTTAATAATTATGAGTAGAAAAAGGATGAACAGTTTATTACCAGCTAGACTTGCTTCATATTGAAATCAGTAGTCCATAGATAATGTGAGAATCAGCGTTTAGTAAACAGAAATTGCTGCAACTTGAAAAAGGACAAAATGCTAGCAAGGATAAATCAGGTTCACAGTAAGGGGATTGTACAGTTTTAATTTAGAAGTGATGTGTTTACAAACCATGAATGATACACATAAGATAGGGAGAAAGAAGCTAACGACTGCAGGTTAGGCTGAATAATCAACCCCAGTCACTACCCAAATAAGTGAAGATGCACCGGCATAAATAAATAAATGTGGTAAACAGCTTGCAAAAGAAAGTGATTCAGAGTTGAAGAATGCAGAAATCTTACTGAGGACAGAATCTCACATCACAAGAGTAAAAGGAGTTACCAACAGAAGGTGTTCTTCATCATTTATTTTCATTCATTCATTCAGTAAATACAGACTGCATGCATGAAGAATATACTTCAAAGATAACAAAAATAATTCAAGGAAATTGCAGAATATCATGATAACAAGGAAACATCCAAATGCTAATCATCAAATAAGCAAACTAGAAGCTGTTGAAAAGTAGTAGAAATGCTGTGCTTCAATAAATAAATGAATTCAATTAAGCAAATGACCTGCACTATCAATGACTGGTACTGTTACTCATTATGTCCAGTACAATTGCAAAGAATAGTTTACCTCAGCGGAATCTCTTATATACATGTGGTAGTTATACAACACTTGAAAAGATGAGTTACAAAGCCCTGTGTGCTGTGTAACTTATTTATTTGTTTGTTTATTTAATAATGTATTAACTTGCAATTTTCAGACTCTTATCAGACATTACGTGGGTTACAATGGCAAGTGGCAAGTAAAAATATCATCTATATATATATATATATTTACACACACACACACACACACACACACACACACACACACACGTGTGTGTGTGTGTGTGTGTGTGTGTGTGTGTGTGTGTGTACAATTTATTTAAGTAAATCAACTAAGATTTTTATTGGTTAGAAAAAAGAGAACTGAAATCCCCCAACAAAAGCCCTACAGACACAGAAAGTAAATGTAAAGCAAAACAAGGACAAATATTGCTAGTGAGGATTGAACTTGTGGGTGGCAGACAAACATCCTATGACTAAATAGCAGTGACATCTGCTGTAGAAACTGTCACAGTTTATGAAACATGCACATTACAGTATCATGTAGATTGTTAGCACACCGTAACAAGACTGTCAGATACTATTCAGCTCCTATTAAAATTAATCCCAGTGAAAGAATGCATAATACATCTTATCTAATGGCTCAGTATTTTATGATGACAGCAGCACCAGGGAGAAAGGGCATGTGTCAGTAAAGGTATGATGTTAGAGTATATTATAGCTTAAGCTTTATTTGGTTCTGAAATGTGGTTCTTACATGTTTATAAAAGTAAGCAAGCTCATTTTGAAACAGAATTAACGTATATGATAAACAGGAAGCACAGCTCATGATCAAACAATTATCTCTCCAAGATTCTCCTGATTTAATTTGATCCAGGTTTAGCATGTCTGACTGACAGCTAAATCAACTCAACAGGAATGATTAAAAATTTACAAGTACATCTCCTTCAGTTTTTATGGTCTGAGGAATGTGGTATTTGTTAGATACATGGGAGCAAAACCTGACTGAAGATTTTATAGTTTTTTTTTTTTTTTTTAGCTGCCATCAGTTTCTTCTGAGAAAAGTGCTTTATCATTAAAATAAATATAGAAGCATGAATAGATGTTTCCTGACCAGAAGAGATTCAAATGCCACAAAATGAAAAATATGAGAAACAAACTGCTTGGTAAAATAAATTTGTTATGCTTTGGCATATGTTAAATTTATACATTTCATCAGTACATAAATCACATAATCAAGTCATCTGTTTACATAATTTCAGCTGTGGTTTTGAAGCTAATAAAACAATTAAATATAATGTAAGCCAACAATGAATAACATGATCTGTAAATGTCACTGTACAAAAGCCTAAAACTCTAATTAGTTCAATTTTTATTTCCTCTACATTTGAGCTCTGCAACTTTAATAAATCTTTCATTAAGCTCTTTTTATAAATGTGCTCCTGTCTCACACTGCCTCTAAGGTTCGACAAATAATAATTTGTTCTCACTATAATTAAGCTCTAAAAGCTGAACAAATGTCCATGGTCAAACTCATTCATGTTTTTACATAAACCAGTCTTTATTCTCTTATTTATTTCACTGAAATGCTAATGAGTTCCATTTTTAAACATCTAATTTTTTTGTATTGAATGATTTCTGCATGAACAAGATGATACATGTATTACATTTGTTACAGCATACCCAGTTCTCTCATGTCCCAGTGGTTGAACACATTCATCTTTTCTTTATGTTACTACAGTAACTACAATTTCATTGCATTTTGATTCATTTAGTGCTAAAATGATATAATGATGTTATTTTTATATATATATATATATATATATATATATATATATATATATATGTGTGTGTATATATATATATATATATATATATATATATATATATATATATATATATATATATATATATATATATATATGTATATATATATATATATATATATATATATATATATATATATATATATACTAACAAGTTCATTTAAACTATGGCATCATATGTAACAAATCTGAGGTTCTTTAGAAAAAAATTCATCTGTTTCAACATAATTGTAAGGAGTAGACTTGACCTTAAGAAATACATCTTACAACCAACTTACCTATTTGTCTAGTTAATATCTGTACTGCTGGATTCGGGATTAATTTCTTGACCAGCAAAAAGGTTTTGATTGTTGGGTATAAAAATGTGATATAACATATTACATTATTTTCGTTCTAACAGGATGTTCTTTTATTCCTTATTAAAGACATAAGTATTTTAAATCATACCAGCTATTCTAATTAATTTTTTTGGCAGTATTTCAAAATACTCTACTGCCCTTAAGGATAACAGTTAGAATATATATAGGATGACAGTTGCTTTAGTTTAGCTAGCCATTCTCTACTGTCAGGCAATGAAAAATATATTTCCTTCTGCCCTGATAATGTCTACCACTATTTATTTCATCATCTTGAATACTGACGTGAAAACTGAGAAATTTTAGATATGTGTAATAAGGAACATGTATGATACTACATTTGGTTTCCTGTCATTACAAAAATGATACCATCAATAAACTATGAATAATGAAGAGCACAGAAATAAAAGTATTTATTTGTCAAGGAAGTTTTCAGAATTATATTTAGTCTTTGACATTATTCCTTACTGAGTTGTATTCACCTTTGCTCAAGTTATATTGCTGATCCTTCATCAATTCCTCACTATTTAAAATTTGCCTGCTGCTCACATTCCTTTATATCACATTCCTGTCCCAGACTTATATTTTCTTGGTGCTGCAGCTTTCTCACTTTAAATGTTGATTTGGCACATTTATCAAAACCAAATAAAATTCTTACATAATCTGAGAAAGTTTAATCAGTTGTAGTTGTGCTTTCAACTCCTCATCTGATGGACTATAGAGCTTTACATCATCCACAAAAAGTCTTGAGTTTGTTTTCAGGGAGCTAAATTGTAACCATGGCCTAATCTGTTAAGTAAACAGTTTAATGGATTAAGGGCAAAACAAAAAAAGTGACAAAGTTGACTAAAAAATGACCACAGAATATCCACTTTCGAATTTTTATCCTTAGGATAATAGTTTGCCCTTTGTCATGGCTTAGCTGCAAAGTGTTTTACGGTCACTGTAATGTAATTGATTAAGGGGGGTATCTTATACATCTGTAAGCACACCTTTATCCATGAATGTGGGATGCTGCCAAATGTTTTTTTTTGTAATCTATCCATGCCACACTTAGACTATTCCATTTTTTTATAATTCTGTATTATAGCTACATTTAGCAACAAATGATCATTTGTTCCACATGCCATTCTTTTGTTACCCTTTTGTTCCATTACCATAATTGACTGTTTTTTTTTTTTTTAAATAAATGTAAACTCTGTCAGCAACAATTGCAGTATATAGTTTGTATATAGTTGGACAGCAAGTTATTGGTCTGTAGTTTTTAGGATGTCTTATAGGTTCACTGTTAAGGAGGAATAATATTTTTCCTGTTGTTAACCAGGTTGGTGTCTATTCAGGATACACATATAAATAATTCTTACTAAAGACTAAATCTTTCTGTAAAGATGTTAATACTTTTAGTCCAAACTTAGGTAGCTCTTTCCCTAGATCATTTTCCTCTAGATTGAGAGTACCTTCTTTCCTCTTCATTTCCAGCAATTATTCTACAAAAATTTCCAGAACATTTTCCTGTGGTATATCCTCTTCAGATGTGCCCTGTTTCATCTGCTTCTTCTTTATTTGGAAACTCATTGGCCCATCAATGCACAGCTTTGCCTGTGTCAGAGTTGCCAGTGTATTTTACTCCTTCCCTTGCTGTGCAACTTCAACTGAACCTTTGTATCTGTCTCCTACAGAAGGATCCAGAGCATCACTTTGTTGCAAGTCTTCGGGTCTATATTATAATCTTGAAGTCTGACAGTATCGAATACGATATTGTCGACATGAGATTACTGAAAGCGCACTACATCGAATGTTTAAACGGAAAATCTCCATAGGGGGATATTTCCATTTACTTCAATGTAGTGCATTCTCAGAGTTGGTATATTTAAGTAGCAGGGGGAGTAGGGAGTGCAGGGCGGTTTGCCCCCCCTGCCTACACTTGTTAGTTTTATCTTCCTTGTAGGGATATTTTTATTTAATTTCAATTGTTTAAGAGTTTGATGCATAAAGTTTGATCTTTATGCATTCGAACTTTTAAAAAGTCAAGATTATAATATAGACCCCAAGTCTTCATATACCTCCCACTACACCTGATTCTCCTTAATCTGGAGACTCATTGGTCCATCGTACTCTGGCAATATTTGTGTTAGAATTTCTACTCTAAATCAAATAATCCATGTCTTTGTCTATGATCTGAAAAACATTTTGTCTCCCTTGTTAAAATTACTAGCAGCATCAACAGAAGAGTTTGGAGGGATAGGTATATCACACTGAGGCTAGCACTGCTCTGAAACAGTCATCCAATCACATAAAACAAAATTTGTCCTTGCCCATATTCAAGCACAACTTATATCTATGGATATGAAACAGAAAATTTGCCCAAGGACTGCCAGCTGTGCATTTAATGGACAGGGGCTGCTCCGAAATGCTTTATCCCATGCATAGACTCCTTTAAATTCACTATGACATGATCTCAATTATTCTCATTAGGGTTGATATATAATTATTGACCATGTGATGGGTAAAGCCAATCTCTAACCAAATGGGATAGTTTAGTTTGAGCACAAAAAAGGGAAACTGACCAGACTTAAAATGGCTCTCAATGGCAGCTAGCCCAATACTTACCTATGAACCTAAGAGCCTATGAACAAATAATGTATTTTTATGAGAGCAATATTAGTTCTCAGGACAGTGGTTTTGCAGTGAATGCAATTCATTTAGATTTTGCTAAGGCTTTTGGCAATAGTTTCTCATGACGTCTTATCAGATGTCATGTTTAGGCTGAAAATTGACCCATTTATGTTAAGGTGGGTGGCAAACTGGATCTTGAACAGAAACTGCATGGTTATAATTAGGGACTCTTGTTCCAAATATAAACACATTGGGAGGGATATTTTTCAGGTCTCTGTTTTGGGATTCCTTCCTTCTTCATGTTTTAATGTCAGATTGCCCTGTCTCAAAGAGTGTCTTGTTCAGTAAATTTGCTGATAACATGAAAATCTGATATACTGTAAACGATTCTATTGATCATTACTTATTACAAGGTTAGCTGTACAACTTGCTCAACTAGAAGATTTTGTGGGGATTGGAATGTAGCAGGTGTTATGATAAAAGTGTAATGTTGCCCTCTGAGTAACTGAATTGCTGTATTACTGAAGTTCTGTTTAGCTGCTAATGAAAGTTTTTTTCCATCTTGAAATGTTTCACTGATATAGTTGTTCTCAATTTTTCTTTGTACAATGTCCTTTTTTTCTTCATTTCATTTATCAGTTGAGTAAAAGTACAGCATTTCTCACTTGCAGCAGATGTGATATCACATGATCTATATAACTGCAAATTATTTTCATAGTATATAATTTCTATGTTTTTGCTCCTAAAGATTTGTTACATTTGAAAGCTGTCATAAACACTGCAACCCCAAAGATAGTGCTGGTTATGGTTCCATAGACTGTAAACTAGTACTAGCATGTGAGCTTGATGGCGAGTCACTCCAGTTACAGGATCTACTGGATGCAGGCGAACGTCTTGACATGTACCTTACAGATCTGCAAGTTCAAGACCTTGACTTGGAGGCAGTAACCATGATGAGGAACTTCACCAAGGCCTAATTGCTTTCTTTTTTGGGAAGCGCCACATGACTGCTTTCATACTTGTTCTCCATGTATGTAGACATTCCCTCATCCATGAAAAACAATGTCCCATGTGTGCATCTGGTAAGTCCTTACTAGTGTGTAGATAGAAGTTAATATGGATACCATTTGGACAACCATAAACCATATGAAGGTCACCATAGCATTCTTCATGACCCTCACCATTCCTATGTACTAGTGAGTTTCTTTAGCAATACCTTGTGGCTCTCTAACCATCTGGACCTGACTCTCAGTGCTGGTAGCCTAGGCCTGAACTATGTCACAGCACATCTGCTGATAGTCATAGGTTCATAGGTAGGTACTAGGCTATTGGCCCTAGGGCCTATATAAGCCTAGCCAAAAAGATACCCTGGCTTTTGCCACCCAAGAAAATTATTTTCCTGTGCTCCTGTCAAGCAGAGCCACAGAGGTGATCCCCGGGGTGAATTTCCTATTTCCCATCCAATCATCAACATTTTTTTGAAGAGTGCTAGACAAGGCTTTGCATGTCTCAGGAGCAGGAAAAGATGTTTTTTCTTGGCAAACATGCGTGCAGATATAACAGTGGGTATTGGTTCCTGAGAAAGAGTCATGTCTTAATCTAGGGGTTCATTCAGCCTGTGCACAAGAATTTAGGCCTCTAATTCCCACACCCTGTCTAAACTACTTCTTACAGAGCCAGGCCCATGACTAGAACTCTTTGGTCACATTCTGATCTCCATCTGTCTGTACAGAGGAGTCCAAGTCAGAAATAATTTCATGAATTGTGGTATGATATCTTGTAAAACAGGGTTCTTTTCCTCTCTCTCTCCCTCTCTCTCTCTCTCTCTCTTGATTTTCTTTGTGCTTCCATTGGATTCTCCTGTTTCATCAGTAGTAAGCTGAGCTATGTGTTGTTTTCCTGTTTCAGTAATGTCATTTCCTCATTATGCTGAGTGTGTGAGCCTTTGTCACTGGCTACAGAATTATCCTCCTGCTGCAGAGTAGGGTACCCTGTTGGTACACCTTGTGACTGCATGCCACTGTCCTGTGGCTGTGTCATGAGTATAAGAGTAATGGCATTATCATCATTTCATCATCATCATCATCATCAACATCATCACCAATAGCCATTCTGTTGTCTACATAAGCCTGCTGTGATGAACCAAAGCACGTGATTGTTTCTGGTGCTGACCCTATTAGGAAATATAATTTTATTGTTAATATCACCTGTGATTTGTGTAACATTAAGTACTATATTTATGATGGACACAGACTTAACATGTGCAGTTCCTTGATGAGGATGTTGATAGAGTATCTGATGAGGAAACATCTTGTAGCTGTATGTCCATAGTTACCATTCCAGTGAGTTATAGCATGGTATTGCCAGTGGCATCAATCGATTGACCTTCTGTTGCATCTGTATGTGGATGTTGCAGGTTCCACGAATCACTAGTGTTCAAACTACCTTGAATTAATCCTGCACTGTCCTGTTCTGTACCATACTTGTTACCTTGTAAAGTGAGGAGGTACACATCAGATATTACTTGTTGGATAGCTGAGACCACAAAATAATTCCTACTATGGGCAATTGCATTTTGCATGGGTTTAGTGCTCGGATGGTACACCATGTCATAAGCCATTATCGTTCATAGTGCCAAGGTGCGGCTCCTTCCTCCTATAGCATTTATGTCAGACACAGCTTGATTCCACACCCTTTGTTTGCCCTGCCTACTTTGGCCCTGCTTTTCCAAAAAAACATCTTCTATATATATATTCTAAGGGTGTCCATGAGGATATGGTTTTCCCTACAGGTGAAACAGTCCTTTGTTTACATTTGTCATTAATGTTTTAATGTCTTTTCACTAGAAATACAAGCTTTCCAGTAATGACTTCAGACCTACACTTTATGAGTGTTATCAAGCTTGATTAATGCATTTGATTGAGTAATTCAGCTGTAGCAAAAGAAAAAGAAAGACATTTTTGGATATACATGATTCTACTGTTTTGTATTTTGTTTTCTTTCCATTTCCCTGTATAAAAAATGTAAAATCTGAGGAATATGTAAGAGTGCATACACTGAAATAACAGGCCTATGAGTTCTATTGGAAATGTGGAGGAAAAACAATGACAAGTAATGTATGTGTTGATGACTTCTGCTTAATAGTTTAGTGAAGACACATAGAGAATTAATTGACTGGGATAATTGCTGGACTACAATATGAATCATTTAATGATGAAGTTGCCTGCTGCTGTATTACCAGCTCCATTCATCTGATTAAAGTCAGAACTTTATTTACTTAACTTCTGAGTTATGTGTAACACTAGGAAGGGCCATTGAAGCATGGTATTAATAATAGTATTGGGGAATTGTAGAACTTTTCTCAGCTTCTGCAAATGATACATTGAAATGCAGTACCTACTCCAAGGGATAGGGGATTTTTGAATTATATTTTGATATAAAGTTTGCTGCAATGCCATATACATTGCTTGTGTCCCTGATCAATGCCACATCTCTGCACCTGTGCCTACAGATGAAAATATCAATGAGATAACATGCAAAAATTAGCAATGTATAATACAAATGTTACAAATGGAATAGTAATGGAGTTAAGTTCACATCACTGATGACACTCGAAACTTGTTTTTAAACATAGTATCAACTACAAGACACTGGCCTTTGTAAAACTGACTACATTCAAAGCTGCCACAGCAGCAAACATTTTTCACCAATACCCTTTTCCAAAGGTATCCAGTGCATCTGAATATATCTACTGCAAAAGTTCAGCTCTGCTTGTAACAATTTCCTTTCAGTTGCAAACTATACCTTCCTTTTCCAAAGGCATACATACAATTTGTTAATGCAGGAAGGATTGTTCAGCTACTGATTAAAAAATAACAATTTTCAGCTATACTAATTCCTATGTTTTTGTGGCTTGCTTATATTTAGAGTGCTATATATTTTACTTGACAATGCAAGAATTATGTCTGCTAAAGGGAGAGTGGGATTTTAAATAAAAAAGCAACAGTTTGGTACTCAATCTACCAAGACATATTTGTGGTAAAGACTAATCAAATTACAGTTCAAAGTATAACAACTTCAGTTAATTGAAGGACACTACAGAAACAATAATCTATTCAGAAAGGTTACTGTGAGATATAAGCCTGTTGTACACCTTTTGGTAACAACTTCTGATTCAGTGACAGCACTACCACAATGCTGTACCAAGTAGATGTGTAGCACTGCAGTCGTCTGTCTTTGCAGCCTACTGCAAATGCTAAAGAGCCATTCTGATGGAGAGGCCTATACTGCTAGCAATGTTTTCTCCCCTTGAAATGTCTGGGGTAAGGCATTCAAGCAACTGAATGAGAGAAATGACCATCTGAGTAAGTTACCTTGGCTGGCCATGTTAACAAACATGGCCATACACTCAGTTTCACACAATGCTTCCTATGGGTGAGACAGTGTTAGTAGTAAATATTGGGGCGTATAGTGGACAGGTAGTGCTGGGGTGTGTGTGAGTGTGTGTATGTTTGTGCCTGAAGGTATGAATGTATTGCAGAAAGATGAGTGGTTTCAGGTGTGCGTGTGTGTCTGTGTGTGTCAATGTATTTGTGTGCTTGTAGTGCATGTATGAATAGATGAATGTGTGTGTGTGTGTGTGTGTGTGTGTGTGTGTGTGTGTGTGTGTGTGTGTGTGTGTGTGTGTGTGTGTGTGTGAAGGGAGGTGCAGGGGTTGCCATACTTGCATAATCTCTTAGACTAATGAACTAGGCAACAGGGATACTCTTTGTATTGTGCTATGAAAGCACTTAAAAATATAAAAGGACAAAGCTGCACAACACAAGAGAAGTACCTTGGATAAACACTAGAAACCAAGGATATTCTTTATATCATGGCATAAAGGCACTGAAAAAGATAAAAAGAAAAAAAATAGCAGCACAAAAGACATGGGTCTAAGGAAATACTAGATAACAAGGATGCTCTTTCATACTTGAAGTCTTAGGAGAAATGTTAAAGTGAAAAAGGAGAAGGTGTTTTTAACCCTGTACTCTTATCACACAGCAATTTTCTTTTTAGAGTGTTAGTCCCCTGCTCCACCACTAGTCACCACAAATACTCTTAACATGTTCTCTAAAGATTAAAAAAAATAAAGTAAAAGGGGAGTTCAAACCTTACACATCTGTCTTTTTGTTCTATTTTTATTTTATTTTTTGCAGATCCAAGTGAACCTGGGAAACCTTGACTGCATACCACAGTCAACTCAGGTATGTGAAGTATTACAACTACACCTTGCCCATCTAGAGAATGCTTTATAGGTGAGAGCAGTGAGACCAACCACCTCCAAGGTATGGCAGCTTGCCAAGCCAATATCCTGAGTTTCAGGGCCTATTAGAGGCTGTAGTTGAGAAGGTGGTAGAGAAACTGTAGGCCCATATGAATAGCTTTTTCAGAGGGCACAAGGCTCACTGCTGCTGTTAACTGTTATAACAGAATCACCAGAGCCCTTGATCCTTTAACCATTAGGGCCCCCCTACCTAGTATCATTAGGGGAGGGAAAACTATGAGGATTCAAAGACTGGGGTGGCTGTAAGGGTCTATTCATCATCCACTTTGTGTCTTTTTAGAATCTGTACATCTGTCTCACTTTTCAGTTTTTAATCCAAAATTGAGTTCCTGTCTGTTATGTCTTTCTTATATGTTCATGTAAATACCCTTCTCTCTTCTCAAACCCACTCTCTCCTGGATACTCACACACCCTGCATTTCTTCCTTCACTGACTTCACATATAATTACTTATATCTATCTGTGTATATTCATCTATATGTCTATGTATTAATACACACGCACACACACACACACACACACACACACACACACACACACACACACACACACATATATATATGTATATGGGTCTACTTTATTTCATCAAATAACCGAAACATCTAAACCCAAAACATCGAGACCACTACATCTAAAACACAAAACTTTGACAAGACATAACATTGTCACTCCATACATTGAAAACTGTAACATTGATAAAAAATACTGCAAACCACACCTAACAACACCTTCTGCACCCTGAAACAACCTGTCCAACTAACATAATCAAAATAACACCTTCTTCACATTTCCACAGGGGAGCTATGCCCCGCCGCACTCATCATGTGGGTAGCTTTACTTCCCACACCCCCTACACATTAAATATACCAACTATCAGATCGTACTACAGTGGAGAAAAGGTAAATTTCCCAATCCCCAATGTATCGTGATAGCCATAATTTTCACACATGCACCTGTTCCACAGACAAAACACCTACACAAATCCAACAAACACACTACCGTCCTATGTTTTCTCCCACCACTAGCACTACCACTACCACCACAAATGGATTTCAAAAATAAAAAGTTACTTTCCCGTTTGTCTAACACCTAACCCACTACTGCAAAAAATCAGCTTCCACCGAAATGCTTACCTCCGCCATGTTTACTTACAAGACATCATCACCTCTTAAAGTGATACTAATTCACAATGTACAGCACTACTGCTGTAACATATATGACAATCAAAGACTCAAGAATTTCACTTTTCATTTTTTTTTAGGTTTTGACATTCTAGTCTCAACGTTAAACGTTATGATGTTCAATGTTAGGGTAAGTCGAAGGGAATCTATATATACATGTATATGTATCTATATATCTGTATCTATATATATATATATATATATATATATATATATATATATATGTGTGTGTGTGTGTGTGTGTGCGTGTGTGTGTGTGTGTGTGTGTGTGTGTGTGTGTGTGTGTGTGTGTGTGTGTGTGTGTGTGTGTGCGTATATATATATATATATATATATATATATATATGTGTGTGTGTGTGTGTATAGAATGTGGGTTTTCCAATGTGGGTTTTCCAGTGAAATCAGATGTTGCAAATTTTAAAGGTAAAATAAAAAAAATAGTTAAATCCTAAAAAATTGCAGTGTTCACTAAGCAGATATAAAGATATGAAAGAGCGGGTAACTCTAGCTTTAGCAGACTATGAGGAGAACCACTAATTTTAAAACAGTAAAGTGGATTGTATAGGGGATACAAACTCAGTATTTTGCCTCTATGAAAAACACTTGGAGGGCAAATTGTATGTATTTATTTATTATTTATTGACATTTTTTACCAGGAAAGTCCAGCTGGGCACAAGTTCCTTTTTACCGTGGAGTCTCAGGGAAAAAACTCCAAAGCAACAAATGTAATGCAATCAATATTTACAATATCAAGCTTTATAATGCAGATAATTTTGTGCTTAGTGGCAAGAGCCAATGAATGCAGAGAGGGAAGGAATTAATCTCTCTTCACATTAATAAAGCTATAAAAAGTATAAATAAATATTATCTTGCTTGTAGTCCTAAAAACAATATGCATTTCTACATAAATGCAATATATTTTTTTATTTTTTGCAGCATACAAAATTACAGTATTTTTTTATTTAAATTCCACATGCATCTCTTTGTCTTTCATGCTAGAAGCCCAAAGATAAGATGCAGAACAAGTAGTCTTACAAGGAAAATTCAGTGAAAAAGTTCATGAAAAATGTAAAGACATTTTGGAGATATAGGTATTTACACATATGTAACAAAAGTAGGTAAAACAATCAACAGTTTGACCACCAAATGATGCGATACAGTGCTTGAGGGGAATGGAATAATTGCATAATTTGTTTTCTAAAACTAAAAAAGAAAATCTGGCTACTGGGAATTCATCAGGTTTTTATTATCCCAGTGTGTATTCTGATTTGCTTTATAATTTGCCTTGTCTTCTTGGTCTTTTGCAAGTTATTATAGTATGGTTTATTTGCATGTAATGTTTGTGTGCTCTTTTGCTGCCTGTCAAGCCAGAAAAGGAACATTAGGGCAACCTACCCATCCTGGTAAATGCTAACAAATACTGCAAGAAAGCAAACATTTACATTCTACAAAAAAGAAATGAAATAAGTATAATGTAACTCTTGCTAAAGCATGATCAGGCATTTCAATTTTCCTTCTGTTATTATATTACCTGACTTTCTGTAAGTACATTAAACATACTAATGTGCATATTATTCAAAATACAATGAATATATTGTAGCTCTCCTTGAAGCATCATTGTGAATCTGACTATTGCCAATAAGGCTTTCTGGCAGCTGGCCCAATTTAACAGCCATAGCTTAGGGTACTTTGTAATTCACCTTCGAAGAGTAAAGCTTTGATGTCATTCACATTTATAAGCTGAATCCCAGAGAGTAAATACATCAATAGCTTTTCATGAACTTCTGCCCTGGTCTTCTAATGGACATTTTCAATGGATCACTGTACTGCAGTTTTGCCTGGTTTGTGTATTTTTTCAGACATTTTTATTAGTGATAATTTACATATGCACATATTTTTTTGAAGAGTTCACAAATGCTCAGCTCTAGTTGAGACTAAATTTTTCACAAGATAAATATGGTTATTGGACTGCTGTCTTTATAAAATATTTTCAAATCAACACACTATAATATCAGACAAAAAGGAAGAAATCCAGTGATATACATTATGGGGGATTCAATAAAGCCTACATGGTAATTTTTTACTGTGTGCGCATTGCAGCACAATGCGTACATGGCTGTGAATATATTTAGATTCAGTAAACTCCATATAGCGGTGTGCACTCATGCGCAAACACAGAAACTTCCATGGCATGCTAATTATAGCATAAGTACCTGAATTGTATGCTAAAGAAGCGAATCAGCAGTGCGGAGCAATTCAACAAGCTGTAAAGCAACCATGGAGACTCCATTCTTGTCTTGCCCATGTATTCGAAAATTTTCCGAACACAGCCACAGAAAGGAGTCTACGTGGAAACAAGAGCAAGTAAAAGTCCCTAGATTTGCACAGAACTGACTGTAACGTGTAACACCACACTCATTATGACATTATTATTCATGATGGATGCTAGAAAATTAGATTAACAATAGCAACATTTCCTTTTTAAGACCCATAACATAAATTCAGCTTCACTCCCCTACTCCCAAATGAAGAATATACTCATAATTAATGTAGACAGCTAAGCCCCATGAAACAAACTAATCATACTGTCATGTAAGCATATGCAGTATGTAGCTAATGGAATACAGTCAAGTTTTATCAAAAACTGTATTCCTCTGTGCAGATAATATAGCAAAGTAATATTAGACCCCCCTGCAGTTTCCCTGCCATGTAGATTCAGTGCTATCAGCAAAGTAAAGAAATAAATGAAGTCAAAACTCATTAGAATTGTTGGTACTTATGTATTATCACAACCAGATGTTTGCGGTTGTGAAATTTGCATACTTCAACTGTACCGAGGGCATGAAACACAGAAAGGAGTTATACAAAGTCTTTACTGTTGAAAGTTTGAATTAGCTTCAGGAAGACAAACAATTTAAAAAATCATCTTCCTGATTTGCGTGCATTACATATGCATGCTTGATTTCTCATGGCTGCTATCCTTTTGAGAAACGTAATGTGCAAGTACAGATTTCTCCACATTGTAAAAAGGGTATAACAGCCAGTTTTAACTTCTGTATCTATATTGTGTGTTTTAAAATTCACAATGTCCTTTATTAGGAAAACGTAGAGTAGATGGGATGAAATCCTTTACAATGAGCTTCTCTAGTTTCCTGGATTCCATATTTACCAGACTTTTCCTTCTTTTTTTAACATATATGTAGTTGGGCACACTGATACCTCTCAAGTGTCCAGATGCATGGATCTTGTATTTAAAGTGCTCCTTGCCAAAACTGATTTCTGAATCATCATCGAGTCTTAATGCCAGTAAATAATGGGGTTGTTGTCAGCCTTGTTTGATTTAGGCAGTGAACGTGAAAGGAAACAAAAAATGGAAGATTTGTGCCAGCTTTGCAAGCTGCTTGCGAGAACAGGTAATGTCAGCAGTACTACTTCGTATAGGATTACATTGTGTATGTATCAGTAGAAACTACCTGTGTATGTATGCAGCTTACTGTGTTCCTGAAACTTAACCAGTGTAAACCAGTAGTAGAAAAAACTTTGAAGATGACTTCATGCAGTCGTTACAGTTGAGGTATGCGAATTTCATGACCTCAAACATCTGGTTGCGATAATACCTAAGTACCGAATTGTTGAATCACGAAAAATAGTAGCCGTGTATGGATGTTCCCTTGATGTAGGTGCTTCCACAGTGTTTATTTTCAATGGATGTCAACAGTGAATGATGACATTGGGGGTTAGGTTACACTTACAGAGCTGTATATGTCGGTCTGTTATAGATGAATGTGCATGTAAGCAGTGCACAGTTTACAAGTACGGTCTCATCTACTGAATTTTGTTTTAAAATGTGTCATCTCTGTCCGCTTTAAGTAATTTTTTTTGTCATTGTTGCGGAATGCTGTTCTTAGAGCACCCACAGGAAACAGAGGAATGACTAGCAGGTTTTACTGCACATGTCAAGTAACTATTCCTGTGGCAGCAACTGTATGTGGAGGGCTAGAGTATAGATGGTCCTGGGTTCAGGTACAGGGTGTACAACTTTTCCTTCACTTTTTATGCTCCATATTTGCACAATATCACGATAATGGAGGAAAGTAATAATTTTGTTTGTGCTAATCTTATTTGCGTGAAGGGGCTTGGAGGTGAGCAAAGGTGCACAGAGGTGCAAATAGAGCACTAATCAGCCAGCAGCAGGTATGCTTAATACATGCTAATTACAGCATGAATGGGTGAATTGTGAGTATTGCAGTACATCCAAATATAATAAAGAGAATTAAATGTACAAACTACAGATGATGGTTTGATAACAGAGCACATTCTGATGCAGTTAGTTGTGTGAAGAATGACTTCACTTCTTTGCTGTAAAGCTGTTTGTGTGGCAAAGAGGAATAAGTTAGCCATCCTGTTTTCTGAAGCTGCATTGGTGTGAGAGTTCAAATCCTAAACTGTATGTATGCTATACATTGTGCTTGCTCATTTCACATATGTCTCCCTTTTCTTTTTTTTTCCCCTACTTTTCTTGTTTTCAATTCCATTTTGTATGATGTGCCATGTAGCACAAACACAAATAAATTCAGGTTTGGCTCTGCTTATGTAGCATGTGTGAAGTGTGGTATTGTGGACACAAGAATAAAAAACAGACCACCTAGGAAGCAGACAGCCAGAAATAGAAACCAGATACCTTCAGTTAATTCTCTTTCCCAATGTGAATACCCAGCCTGGAGTACTGATGGTACTGGGTTCTACTACAGATACTGCTAATTGTCAGACGTTAGCAATGCAGCTCATTTTTTGCGCATTGCTTACTTACATGCAAACAGGTGTATCTTGCATGCGATTTAACCATCATGCAAATCTGCTGCTCACTACACTATAGAACTATATATATGATGCCTTATTCTTGGTGTTTATTGTCCATTCCTTTAGGATGACATAAAATGAGCAGTGGAAACATTATAAACTAAGGGCCTGATATAACTATACATCATATATTTACAATAAATACATATATTGCCCCCCCCCCACACCAATAAGTTCTATGTGCCTATGCAGGCCTCCCTAGCCATTGTTCCTCACATTGCCTACTAATGTCATCTAAGTTTACCTGCACTCTTGTATAAATCAGACTGTCATGGTGCTAGTGTAAAGTACTATGTTCTGTAGTCTGTGCACTTGGATAGATAGGGGCTCTGTTCTCACTTCAGTCAAGTGTGTGTGTGTGTGTGTGTGTGTGTGTGTGTGTGTGTGTGTGTGTGTGTATGTGTGTGTGTATATCTAGGCAGCAGAGTATATGTGGTATCCTACAGTTACATCTCCAGTGGCACGGATGGCTAGTTTTTTGATAGTTGCTCATCCCTAGACATCCATTTCATACAAGCCTCTTAACCTCTTCTCTCTCACATGGTCTCCTGATGTCGTCTACTAGAAGTTCACCTGCACTCCTGTATAAGTCTGACTTCTGTCATGGTGCTAGCATTAAGTACTGTGTTCTGTAGTCTGTGCACTTAGATAGGTAGGATTTTTTTTCTCATTGCAGTCAACTTGCCGTGTGTGTGTGTGTGTGTGTGTGTGTGTGTGTGTGTGTGTGTGTGTGTGTGTGTGTGTGTGTGTGTGTATGTGTGTCAGCTGTTACTTGAAAATACAGACAGCATTTTACACCAGTATATGGGACACTGTTACCCTGTCCTCAATGGACACAGCTGATGTGATCAGCTATATGATAGTTTTGGATTTGCACTTATCCCATGAGGGCATGATCAGACAGTGGGCTGGAGGCCAGGCAGACATGATCTCATTGTATACCAGATTACAGTGACATGACTTTTAATGTATCCACATACATCAAGCTATTGCTTTATGTGTCTGCGTTATGTTGATGAGAAAGTCCTATGGTCTCTCCAGACACACTTTCTACATGTAAGATGATCCACCCAGTAGAAATAAGGCAGACTGCAGTGCTGTTGTGATTATCTCCTCCCAAATTGTACTCACTCATAGCTGCAATCTATTACTAATCTACAACATATAAAAATCAACCCTGTAGCCAGGCAAGGTGATATTAGTCCTATATGTTTAGAACACAGAGAACAAGCATATTATTCACAATATCTCTCCAGAGGAGTACTAATTCTCACAATGTATGGTTCCATTTTGTCACCTACATACTGCATATGCTGGACTGTATTTAGCAATAATGTGAAGCACAGGCTTTTACACTGTTATCTGTATACATTATTTAGAAGTGTACCAAAGTCATGGCCATGTCTGTCCAGCCATTTCAGAGCTAGACATGATTGGTGAGGCATTAAAATAAATGGAAATGACTGCTGTGTGAGAAATATGTAGAAATGCTTCAGGGACAGATCCTTTGACAGCTCTTGTAGGATTTCCAAGATATTTTGTTAGCCAAAAGGCTAATTTGCCTGTTTTTTGTAGGGGTTGAGGCTAGGGTGAGGAACTGCTATGATACTAACAAGGATATCTTGCTCTTGTTAATCTTATTTTGAATCCTGGGTTGTTAGGTAATACTGACTGGCTGTGTTTTCTGTTGTATATGTAAACAATATTTTGTTGTTATGTGATACTTATGTGTATTATTTGTCTGTTTTCTTTTAAGACAGCTGGAATCATGGCAACGAGACATGTGAATCCCCATGTAAGACCCTTCACAGATGCCAAAAACAATGTAATAATTGAGGCTTTTTGGCAACACGGTGCCTTCCTCCTGCAAAGAGGAAGGCAAGATATGGGTTGCAGATGTGGCCAGCCACAGCTGAACCTATGAACAGGTACACCACATGATCATTAATATGATCACTGCTGCAAGAAGGTGAGCAGCTGTAGTAGGCCCTGACATCTTGGTTACAACTGGATGCCCTCTAGAGAACCACCACTGACCCCCAGTGAGCTGTTCCTAGCTGATGTATGGAACACAGTCAGCTCCCAGCATACTGCTGTACCACACATGCTAGATGTGGGAGCCAGTGTTTCATCATAGGAGGAGTTTCCAGGTAGGCCTTCTTATCTGAACAGTTGAATACTGTTGTATAGCTAAAGAATTTAAAGGAATAAGTTAAATATGTGTCACATGTATTTATTTGATTGGTAGGGGATTGAAGATTGCCACATATGTAAGCTTAGCTTGGAGTTGTCAGCCACATTCTTGTTTAAACAATTTCTTACTGCAGCTATAAAGGATGCAAATGTATTAACCTCTGTATTACTGTTGATTGTGATGCTGTTGCCATTATCTCTTGATTAACATCTTTCAGGACCATCAGGCCTCCACAAATGCTTGCCTGCAGTTGGCAAGCCAATCCGTTTGATGTCAATACTGCTGATCAAATTAAATAAATATTGTAGTATGTAAATATTGATCTCAGATGTGTTGTGTGTATTGCAGGACTATCTGTAATAGTGGCAGCAGTGTTACTTTGTTAACATATATTGCAATATAGTAGTTCTGTATTAATGTACTCCTGTGCTTCTTGTTTTTTATCACAGGTGAGTCTGACACTGGAATTGTGGGCCCTGTGTCACCTGCTGTCAGTGTCTCATCAGACTCTGATGATGATGGTGGCTAACCTGAGGCATGGCTAGGGGGTGAGAGGTCAAATCTGACACAGAGGTTGACATGCTTCCATCCCCTGCATTCACATTGCACACAGCCAGTAGGCCTAAGTCTATCCAGTCCACTGAGCCCACAGATATTGGACAGGTGGAGGGTGAGGACATTGATCAGGGAAGTGTGGCTACTGTGGCTTCAGTGCCCATTGAGTCTGGCCATAGCCAAAGTGTAGGTGAGGTGCCATGCAGGAGAATTGATTGTGGTGCTCGGAGTGGGCCTGCTTTCACTCCTCCACCTGGTGCAAGAGTCACTTCCTGTGCCACTCTACATATTTTTAGGGTTGTTATGGAGGCACAGGCATGTTCTCATAGGTGGTCCAGACAAATGCTTAGGGTTGTGGATGTGGCTCAGTCTGACATGTGTGGTTGCCTCCACTATGTTGCTGATTCATCATGGGTGTAGGTCAGCCACAACATCTGCTGATAGCCAATGTGGTTGTGCCCAATCATGTTCTCATAGTGGTAGTACTTCCACTGCTCTATCAGTGAGTGTGCTGTCCACAACCAGATGTGGCAGGCCATGGGGTCATGGTCCTGGTCATTCCATGAAGGGAGCTCATCCAACAGACAGCAATCACATTTAGTTAGCAGCACTGCATCTGAGTGTGGTCCTAGATGCCAAAGTGCCAGTGCAACTCCAGGCAATAACATTTCTCTTGGTCAGGGATGACAATGATAAACTTCCACCCCTACCATGTATGGCTCACAGCTGTCCAACATACCATGATGTAGACCTAGCACCCAACTTGGCTGTGTTCATGCAGAAACTCACATGCTAGTTTCACCTGGAGGACCCCAACAGACACACACACAACAGTTACTCATTATGTGTCACTGCCCATTTTTTTTTCTCCAACTGTCTGCCTTCGTCTCCTTCATACTCATACACACTCACTGACATCTTGTGTCAGCCTATGCATCCTGCCACCGCTCACACAGCAACCTGTGCAAGTGATGATAACTGTGTCATATCCCTGTGTTCTACCTTTCTAATTCAGGGATACAAATTCAGTGTCTGATGCTCAGGGTGCATAGCTAACTCATTGCTTACTGATTTTGCAATAGTGTTATAGAAATCTTCATTGTATCTGTAACTTATATTGACTTTGGAAATTTAGATAGTTAATAGCATCCACGTGTGACAACTTTATAGTGAATGCTGTTGTAAGGGTTGTGAAGTCAGAAACTGCAATGTGTTTCATTACTTTGTAACGTCTCTCTGTAATGACCACCACACAACAACAGTTCCACAGTCGATAGCATAAAAATGTCATGATGTTATACCGGGTGCTCTTGTGAGGGTTGTGAAGTAAGACACTGCAATTTGTATAATTACTCATACAATGATATTTCAATCTTAGGACTGTATGAAAGCACATCATTTTTGTTTCCCTATCAGTAGTGTTCTTCACTGATAACACTTGACATACTGTAGCTGATATTAATAGTTATATGCATGAGGGCTGAGACACTAATATTGTGTCAGTTATTCACCTATTTATTTATCTATGTATTGTCCATTTATTATCACAAGTATGAGTATGGGTATACTATGTACTATGTTTCTGCAAGTATATTTGTGCTATCTGGATTGGCATGGCCTTCCCATTTGACTAACACATTTACACAAGTGCCTGTATATCAAATAACCTTGAAATTGTAGTGATTACCACCACTGTGCATTGCTTACCATCACACAGACACATTACCAGGCAGTACACACATTTGACTACCATGTTTGAGCGATGCTAAGTGATGCACAACATTTTCAAATGTTGATAAACCAAAAAGTGTGCAATATCAATAAATGTGAGATCTGAAATTGGCAGAAAAATATCATTCTAGATTAGTCTTGATTTGTGGAAGGCATGGCAGGTGTTTTATGGAGGGGGTTTGAGATTCTGTGAGCAAAGATGGGTATCCAGGAGTCCAAAGTGAATAAACATGAGCCCAGGCTATTGCAGGGGAACTATTGTGGCTCAGATTACAAGTTAGAGGTATGGAATAGTCTTGCCTGGGCTTTGAACAGTTGCACTGGTATCCTCTGCACTGCTGAACAAAGTAGAAATCACTACAGAGACCTCCAGATGAGGAAGAGTGATACCCTTGAAAATTGGATTGAGAAACGTAGGACTGGGGGTACCTAACAGATGTGTATCACTTACAGGGACTACTTGCAAGAGTTAAAAGCTGGATATAGTCAGGATTAATATTCATAATGGTATTCTGTTCTGTATTTTCCCACAGCCATCACAGACTGAGAACTGAATGCACAAACTCATGCAGAGAGACTGGCACAGATGCAAGATGCATGTGGTATGTATGCATCCAAACAGTACTGTTATTGTAGCATTAAGAGTAAAGGCACCTTTTTTGCTTATTATACATCTGTATCAAATTGAACATACATCTCTCAACTGTAAAAGGAAAGTATGTATGCATTAGACTGTAGGCCAGAGCAACAGTTCAGTACTAAAGAGTAGTCAGAGGTTGTGGGTTCAAAAACACACTTCCCAAATATACAGTACTGTTAAGTTTTCGTCAGCATTGCGATGTAATGTCAGACTTCTAAACCAGTGGCACCAATGGCCTGCTGTAAACTGTTATTAGTATAAGTGGAACAGTGAAAGCCATGAAACATTCCTTACTCGTGCCGCGCCTTGTTAATTGCATACCTTGCTATGAACAACATTGTGTATGCAAAACACTCCCTGTAGGATCTGTGTGAAACCTATATGGCATTTATTGAATCCCCCAGTATATTTTCTGTATCCTACTGTTTCAAATCTGTGACTTATGATCAGTGCCTAATAAAAATAAGTTTAATCTTTTGACTTCAGGATCAAAGCCAAAAGTAAATACCAGCAGTAACATAATCTAACACGCACTCAGTAAACCAAAACATTATCCTTCTCTCTTATATGTATTTCAGTTTATTTATTAAGTTAGTTAGCCACATAGGTATTTATTTTTTTGATTGCTTTGTTGATATGGGATGGGGGTCTGTCTGAGTGAGAAGCAAACAGGCATATGAAAAGTACTAAAACAAGTCTGCAATGTAATTTTTACACAATGAGGAATTACTGAATATATAAGAATATAGAGGGAGTGTTTTGTCAATGAAGAAAACAAGATACATGTCAAAAGTTAAACAAATGTTCTAAAACTTTGTATGTGCAATTATTATCATGGCAATAATAAACAGTCTATCCAAAACATTAGCGACAGCACTATCATATGTATATTCTACATTTAATGCAGATACAGGTCTGTAACATTGGTAAATTTAAGAAATGACAATTATGCCTCTGGTGTAAACATTGTGTTTTACTTGGTAAACATGTGTGTTAAAATGCAGTCAGAATGTAAATATATAGTGCATACCTAGTGACATTACAGATTTAGTGTAGGTTGGATATTAAGATAGCAGACAATAGATATAAACATAGTACACCATGATGCTAGAGGATAACATGTAGGAAAACAAGGTACAACAAAATCTAATTATTTAACCTAGTATCCAAGTGACTATATAGAAAGAAGAGAGAGGGGGGAATGAAATGACTGTGAGAGCAGGACAAGCATGGAAGTAATAGGACAGGACAGGATAAATAGCATAGAACAGAAAAATTACAAGGTTTCTGATAATGGCAAAAGGATAATGTTAAAGCTGGGAAATAGGAAGGGACTGAACTTAGGAAAAGGAGCAACATTAATGAGTTAGTATATTTTAGAAATGGGAAGTGGTGGTGGAAGGAGCTGATAAATAATAGAAAGGTAGATCAATACAAAAGCTATGTATATAGACTTCAAAAAGTAAATTGAAACTTGCGAATATTTAAGTAGGTGAAACTATCTGTTGCATTTCCTTTTACTTGCTAGATGAGAGCTGATAGTACTTTAAGAGTCTTTATTTGAGACAGGTTGTTGATGTAGTTCACTGGTTTGATAGCAGACACCATCTCTTGAGTTTTCTTGAAATTAAGTAGAAGTTTTGATTTTTAGGGATTAGATGTTAATGGAAAGATATGGTATAGATGGTGTTTATTTGGTCAGTGTCATATATAATGATGGATACACGCTTGAATATTGTAGCAAGCAAACTATTAATTGCACAAGTTTAAGCAGCTAAGAAATTCTAGCCAAATAATCTTGAATAAAGCTAAGCAATTGTAGAATATGAAGCATAATAACAGTATAGTATGGGTTTTTCTTTTATGTTATCTTAGGATTATGTATGGTAGTTGCAGTACTGTTGTTAGTGCATGACAGCCTGCAAGATGTAGGTCCTCTGTTCTAATGTAATCTGTAATGTTTTAGCCCTGTACAGCATGTCAAGCCTCTGATTAACTTTGTAATTATGCACGATATTAAAGTCATATTTGAATTCATTCTACCATTGCTCTGCTGTGAGAGTAGAAAAGATAAATACTTATATTCAACTTTCTGCACTTTTGATTTACTAAAAACATTTGCTGCATATCTGTTTAAACTTTTAAACTGTACAACTGTTTTTTTAGACTTAGTGAATTCAATCCTTACCTCTGTTCTGATTTTTGTCTCCTTTTTGTTTTTTTACTTGTTTCTGTACTTGAAAAACACTAGCATAGAGCTGAATATCTATTACTGTTTGTGACCTTTGGAGCTTGTAGTGAAATATTGTGTCTAGACAGGCCTAGCTGTTTCTTCATGGGAAGGGGAATTCAGTCTGGTTTGATCTAGCTAGAGGCATTACTGCAAGGCTGTTTTTTATTTTTTTTTTTTTTATTGGATAATTTGGCTGGTTTCTGTTTCCCTGCCTTAAATAGCCAGTGTGTAAACCAGTTTGTACTCGTTTGCTCAGTGCTGCAGTGTAGGGTTGCCACCTTTTCAAATGGCCAAAGTGGGACATTTTTGGTACAAACATCAGATTTTACAGGCCGACACATACTCACGGTCAGTACAAAGGTTAGAACTTAACTTTTTTGCCTGAATAAAAGCTTAGTCTTGTAGCATTTAAGTTGCTTATTCTGTTTCTTATAACATTTAGGTGTTTTAGATACAGAATAACTGTTTTATGCAACTATTACATAAAATATAGGAAATAACTCTGTCCTAAAATCTCAGGACATTTGCCATTTTTTTAATTTTCTGTCAGGACACATCTGCCCAAAGAGGGACTGTCCCTCACAAAGTGGAACAGGTGGCAACCCTACTGCAGTGAGATAGGCCTTCTGCCGTTGCTCTGATGTGAAACTGGAAAAGACAAGTACCTATTTTCAGCTGTTTTTTGCACTTCTGATTTACTAAAAAGATTTACTGTATATCTGTTTAAACTGTGCAACTGTTTTTTTTTTTTAGACTTGGTGAATTCAATCCCGATCTCTGTTCTGATCTTGGTGGCTTTGAGTTGCCTGCCTCTAGTATAAATTTGATATTGGACACTCCCCCTAGTCCCATTACATCAGCTTATTCTACTGTGTACAGTGAGATACGTTGTGAAGGCCCATCCCTTTAATATCTCAACCTGGAATTATATTCTGTCTCCTCACTTTCTACTAAAAAAAAAAAAACTGTGTCTCTTCCTACTTCATTTTGCTGCTTGTGCTTAGGAGTTCAACTGCATTTAGTTTGCCGTATTTATTACTGCTTGTCTTTAGTCTTATTAAATTGATGACAGTATTCTTCTGAAGTGCTGCTTTATTTGAACTGTCTTTTACTGTTGTGATTGTGAGCTACTGTTTTAAAGCAATTTACTGATCATATTTCATTGCTATCTACTGTAATTATTTACTGTTTAACTGCATTTTATTGCATTTCATTACTGTTTAACTGTATTTTTTCATACTGTGATTTCTGTTCTTTTGTCTGTAAGTGGTTTACCTGTGTTTCTTTGTGAGTTTTTTTACTGTGTTCTTAATCTTAAATTGAGTAGCACAGTCTAGATACAGACTTGCTACAACCAGAGCTTCAGCTGCACAGTTTTTAACCCTTTTTGAGGTATACCAGCTACAAATTTCCCTTAGTAGCACTTGTGTGATCACCTGGTAATACTACTCTTAGACTTTCCACCCTTTACCCTCTTAGCTCTCTCGGGCCTATCTCTCTCAGTTTCTGACAAATATGGATGGACAATTTCCTGTTTTCTCTTGCCAGTCTGGTTAATAAGAGTATCCTGAGACAGTGTAGCAACTGCCTCATGTACACAGACAACTCTCGACTACTACCACCTAGGAACACAATTTGTGAGAGATGCAATTACATCAAGCACCTAGTGTCAATGCTCTCTCCCCCACAAACCAGTATATCTGTTACTGCGAAGGTTGGCAACATGAACACCACATCTCAACCACCACCCACACCTACACAACTCACACCCACATATGTGGAGATCCCCAATAAAACCACAGTCAAACAAGAGAGCCCTCCGAACCAAAAACACATGCGAACTCCACCTCCCACCACACCACACACAGTACACACACACCTGTGTCTCACAGCCACTGAGGCCTAAACATAAACCCAACATATTAGTCAAAGGAAACTCCATTGTGAGGTACACAGATGTATGGCTCACCAGGCTGGATAAGGAGAAAGTCATGGTTAGTTGTTTGTTGGGTGCCAGAATCTGCCATATCACCCATGCATTCAAGTCTCTCAACAGATACTGTTATGACTTTGTCATAGTCCATATTGGCATGAATGACTTGATACATACCTCCATGAACTATATGAAGAGATACATGATTTGAGCTCGCTGAATATGTGTCCCAGGCAGGTATGTTCCTAGCCTTAAGCAGCATTCTACCATCACCCAGAATGATGCCTCAATGCAAGCATAAAATGATTGACTTTAACAATTGGCTTAGTTTCTGGTGTCATTCCAAGGGGATCTAGTACCTGACATCCTAGGATGACATGATTGACAAATCACAATGGCTTGCCAGAGATGGCCTGCATCTGTCTCCCTCAGGCTTCATGATCCTGGCAAAGACTCTTGCCTCCCCCATTGTGCCTTTTTTAGGCAATGCCATGAGGTCAAAACTACCAACATGAAAATTTCATCAAAATGTAAATTAAAGGTCATGCTGCTAAATCCTAGGAGTCTAAACATGAAACTGCACTTATTGCAAGCATTCTTAACCCTGGAAGATGCTGACATTTGTGCAGTCACAGAAACCTGGTTCAAAGCTGTGGAGAACACCCCAGCCATACCAGGTTACTCATCCTATCATACATTCAGACCTAAAACCGTGGGCAGAAAAGCAAAAGGAGGAGGAGTTGCAATATACATAAAAGACATACACACCTCTAGACTGGTCAAACGGTATGATGCACAGGAAACACTTCAGGTGCATTTAACAACTGACAAACCCCCAACTGAAATCATAGCTAGCTATAGGCTTTCATCTTTTACTCATGATGCCCACTCCACCTATCTGGACCTCTTTGAATCTATCAAAATTCAACCCTTTACCCTGATCATGGGTGACTTTAACTATCTAACCATAGATTATAAGAAATACTCATGCCAAAGCACAAATGCCTACAGATTCCTTGATTTCATCAATATAAATGCCTTGGACCAGTTGGTTGACACCCCTAAAAGAGGTGAAAATATCTTGGACTTGGTATTAACCAACATGAGTAACCAGTGCAGCATCCCTGCAGTGTCATCATCCCTGGTAGGATCCAAAATCAAAGAAGTCACTTTCAAAGTCACCATCTCCCCTGCCCCCCCCCTGCCCCCAGCTAGGGTCAAACAAAAAAAATCCTCCAAAGCTCATTACAACCTCCTGAGGGAAGGTATAAACAGCTTCACAGCTCCCTCCCTCTCTATAGGAACTGGCACATATGCCCATACCTACACCAAAGTACTATATGAACATTTATATATCTGCATTGAATCAGGAATACCCAACAGGATGAAATCATCTTTCGCAAAGAAGAGTAAACCTGTCTTTTGGACATCTGCAATAAACACTAAAATAAAAGGAAAAAAAATGCTGTCCAGGACCAAGAAGGAGCAGGTTACTAATTGTAAGCAATCTCTCCTTATCCTGAACAAGCAAATAAGAGCACCAGTGTAATCCTCCAGAACAAACTTTGTGTCCAAACTGGCCACATTGACTAAAAACAATCATAAGGCCTTCTTTACATATGTCCACAATCTCAAGGGAAGCACCTAGATCTGCTCAGAACTGGTGGTCAAGGACACCACATACACAAATTCTGCAGATATAGCCAACCTGCAGGCAGACAGGTTCAGTGAAAATTTCATCTCTCTGGCCCCCCACCAGTAAAACAGGACACCCAGGTACCTGCCCCCCTCCTCATATCTCTAGGGAGCAAGTCATCACTGCCCTCTCAAAGGCAAAAAAATACAGCCTACATGGGACCAGATAACATCCCAGGCTGCATCTTACATGAACTCAGGCAGGAACTTGCAGCACCATTAGGGACCCTATTCAACCAAAGCTTGAGTACTAACTTTATCCCAGCTGAGTGGAGGACAGCCACTGTCATTCCTTTACACAAAGGTGGAGCATCCACTGATCCAGGAAATTATAGACCCATCACCCTAACAAGCCTGATCTGCAAGGCCATGGAATGCATTATCATGGACCTCATTAACAAGGACATTGGCAAACTCTGGGCACTCAGTCCTACACAGTTTGGTATCATCAAGGGGAGGTCATGCCTGGTAAATTTGGTTGACTTCTTTTAGACAGTCACCAAGGCCATGGAAAGATGGTGCACACCACCTACCTTGACCTGGCCAAAGCCTTTGATATTATTCCCCACTCGGGTATAATAGATAAACTCTCTCAACAAGGAATACATTCATATGTTTCCAGATGGGTAGCAAACTAGCTAACTGATAGAACCCACCTAGTCAAAATAGGGGAAGCCACCTCAAGCAGTAGACCCATAATGAGTGGTGTGCCCCAGGGATCGGTCTTAGGGCCTCTGCTGTTTGGGGTATATTTTCTGAGGTGCAGGCCAAAATCAGTGGGCTATGGCTGGCCAAGACCGTAGATGACTGCAAGCTGGGTGCTGTCATCAATTCCCTTAGTGATGTGGACATTCTCTAAAAGGATTTCACCCAAACAAATGACTGGTGCCAGAAACATGGCCTCAAACTGAATGCCAAAAAATGCATAATCATCCCCTTTGGGGAGAGTGATGTCTCCACAAATTATCACATTGATAATAATGTCCTATGCATGCCATCAGTTGTGAGGGACTTGGGCTCCCAGGTTTATAGCAAACTGACTTTTGACCATCATATTGCCTCTTTTGTACAGAAACCTTTCTACATGGCTCACCTCTTTAGTAAGGGTATCCCATCCAGGGACAAGGTGGTCATAACATCCCTGTACCCTTATATGACCCATTAATGAGTAGAATGCCTCTTTCGGCATGTACCTCACAAAGCACATGCAACATCTGGAGGAACCACAGAGGTTCCTCACTAGGAGAATCCAGTGCCTTAAACATCTACCCTACATAGATAGGCTAAAGGCCCTGTCCCTCTACTCAGTCTCCTACAGACTCCTCAGAGGTGACCTCTGTCTGGCATACAAAGCAATCTCAGACGCCACCTTGATGGAACTGCTGCATATGAATATTGTTTATGTGGTATAGTGGTGAGCTTAGTTGCTTTTTAAGCAGTTGACCCGGGTTTGATTCCTGGTTAATGCACTGTTTAAGAACTGATTTGGTGTAGTGGTGTGTTGCTATGACTCTAGTTCAGAAGGTCCTGGGTCCAGTACTTGGCAGCTCTCTCTTTAGAGCTGGTTTATCTTAGTGGTGTGTTTCTCTGACTCTATATCCACAAGTCAAGCGGCACTTGAGTAACCCACACATACGATTTCAACCTGGTCTGTGACATCAGTAGGACTTCCTGGCAGGACAGATTTGTGTCCCAGAGACTCTCCCTTTTCTGGAATAGACTCCTTCGCCACGTCAAGCAGAGTACTTCATTAACCCTTTTTAAGTGCTACCTAGATAACTGGATGAGGAACAGAAAATACACCTTTTGGATTCCACTTGTGTCCCTGTTGGACAGTGAGATAGGGTGCTGAATTGTTGGAACATGGGCTAAATTCTTGGCTAGGCTTGTAAGGGCCTCAGGACCAATAGCCTAGTAACTTCTTATGATCCTATGATCCCAAGATGATCTCAAGGTATTTTGTAGATTTTGCAGACTGAATGACTGAGTGTTTCAAAGAGGTAAAAAGAAAGTTTGGAAATAGTGAAGAAGATACCAGAATACACAAGCAACATGCATTTGGGTTAGAAACTGTTTAAGTAAAAATCTGAGCTTGACAATAAAGAAATTAATGGACAGAACTGCCGACTGTACATCAGACAGAGAGGAGCCTGCAGAGAGCAGGATAAACTCCTTAACTTATTATTTTACCTGGTTGAAGTACAGTATTTTCACATCATTCAGGAAGATAGGAAAGGGAAATTGCAGAACCCCAGTTAAGTGGAAAACTCCCACAGGGACTGGCATATGATGATGCTGTTTTATAACATGCTATAGCCATGGATATGTCTTCAAGTAGCCATTAAACCATTGGACAATATCAGCAGATCATCATACATTATGCAAGCTGTAATGCCTGACAGGGTGTGTGTTATTTTGCAACTTACCCAGGGGTGTTCTGAGGCCTGATGCCAGAGGCTGTAATGGTTTTAATTTTACGCTAGCTAAACAGCAAAAATGCTGCTTTGCAAGTGAAAAATAATGATAGCCATTAGCTCCATTACAGTCCAAGCTCCAAAGCAGCAAGACATGCAGCCATGAAGCAGCAGACTCATTTGTCAGTGGACATACCTGTTCATTAACACCCTGCTGAAGAACATTTGGTCTCCAATCAGAGTGGCGATGTACAGGTTGCCCATTCTTTAAAAGTTATGAATGCCTAATAGTACCAAAAGTCTTTGGTGCATAATAATATACTGTGTCAGGAACAGCTGTTTCATTTTCATGGCCAGAACAAAATTCATGATAAATTGTCAGATAGTTAGCTTTTAATATAACAATAAAACTATAAGTGCAAAAATTTCTACTAAAATTTTAGAAATAAGGCAGTGACCTAGACTGTTAGTTACTGAGTGCATCTGAATTTATATAAGAAAAGTTTCGAAGATTTGAAGCATACGGATTATGCTCTAAAGTTGGCAGAAATATATGCCAGTCATACTGTGGTGCTATAAGGTGAAACCATTCAAATAACGTTTGTTAAGAACCTTTGAATTCATTTATGATCAGATTTCACAATTCAGCACCAATGACAATCACCACATGACAGTATCAGAACGTCTTTGCAGCTTTGAAATTTGTAATGCACTTCATGGTGTCAATCCTTTTAAAGCTTTTCACTATATATATAGGTATGCAGATGTGTTACAACTTTCAAGACAGTAAAACAATTTGTGCACCTACACTTTTTTGTAATTAGTAATACATTCTGGCACCTAAAGCTCCATTTACTACAAAGAATTATGGTCAGATTCCCAGAATCATAAATGCTTTTTATGTGTTCTCAACACAGATGCAAGACTTACCTTTTGACATTCATATTTCAAATGCATAACATAGAAGGTTATGATCAGTCTACAAATGAAACCATTTGATTATGTTTTCAAGACATGGATGCAAAGAAATTCACACTGATAGCAAAACTCAAGAGGTGAATTTTGGGATCTATGTCAAGAACACAACTAGTTAGGACTGGTGACATCCAATCAAAACTCTTTGTAGTGCATAGATCTTTATCTACTTCATGTACTAGCAGTTACAGAAAAAAAGCAGAAAATGTTTTACTGACTTTGAAAGCCTGTACAGCACTTAGTGAGTGCTATCATGCAGAACACAAATAAATATAACTGGAGGAAAGTTGGGGCAGTTTTTTAATATTGCTGTAGTTTACTGCAACAAATTACAGATTAACAGAAAAAGGCAAGATATTGAGGGAGAGTTGAGACGGAATGGACATCCCTGGCATGACAGCCAACCATAACAGCATTTAGGGGTGTTACATTCAGATCTCGCACTATAGTACCACTTTACAGGTTTAACTTTTTCCTGATTTTGGAGTGTAACCACAGCGCTATATGCACTGCAAGTTAATTATGATCAGAGAGCCATTCATAATGTAATATACTGCTGCTGTCTTTCATGGACTGACTACTTATTTTTCAAGTGTATAGCCATCTATTAGGAAACAGATGGTGGAAGAAATGAATGAAAAATCCATCTTTAAGCTCATGTTTGTCAGTACCATATCTTGTCTTGCATAATATTGGAATTTTTTAGTATGTAATGGTAAAGAATGGTTTATGGGGTATTTGTGATTCACATTTTTAAGTTATTAATGAGGCCATTGATGTAAAAAATGAATAAAAAAAATACCTCTGGATTCAACAAACTCCATGCAAGAATAAGACTATTAGTACATGGAGCGGTTCACATTCATTTAGCACAGCAGCACGTCTTGAATAATCATAAAGGCGCACTGCTGTACTTCCTATACAGACACAAACTGTGAACGAGTGCAGGGGGCACGTCCAAGTAGTGCACAGACACTGAACATGCCCTCTGCACTCAGAATGTGTCGCACAGCACTTTCAAAGCTGAACTGGAATAATATTAGAGATTTACTCTAATATTATGTCAGTATTTCAGTGTCCGCGGACACTGAAATAAGATAATTATCATTTCAGTGTCCACGGACACTGAAAGAAACATCGGCATGAAGAAAGCAATGCAAGGGGTGTGTGACAGGTTCTGTGACACACCCCTTGCATTGCTAAAGTGCCGTACAACACTTCTGCAATCTGCTAAAGCAGGAAATGTGTGCAAATGCACAGATAATGGGGGTAAATCCCCCAAAAGTGACAAAACCCACATATAACCCTCACAAACATAGAAAGTTGATAGACAACAGGTCATGCATTAGCATATATTATGGAAGGGTAGAAGTCTGAAAGCAAATGCATGTCAATATTCCCTTACAGCAGCACATGTTGACAAAGGCACAAATGATGGGGGGAATAAATAATAAATTTGGGACAGGCCTGAAAAATTGCCCTCACACACTTAGAAAGTTGATAGATAACAGGATATGTATTAGCAGGAATCCCTGAAGGATAGAATCCTGAAAGCCAAATGAATGCCATTATTTCATGACTGCAGTCCTCAATGAGTTGTCAGAACACCACAAGACTGACTTATTTAACATAATAATATAAAAATAATATAACCTTTTTTTTTTCAAGCCTAAGGAATGTTTACGTGTAGCTAAGTGGGTATGTGCGTTATGGCTGTCCGCTTAGCATAGCTTAAACATCCCCTAGAGATAAATGGAAATATACAGGTGAAATTCCCAAGTCGAGATACCAGCTTTACATGCAGGCATTCATGATTTGAGTACCAGAACAGGCAACTTGTTTTTCTATGGGAAAGTAGTGTTAAATGATTTTTGTAAACTTAAATTATGGAGCAACTGTTTTTTGTCAACCAGGGTAGTGTAGCAGGTCCAAAGGTGAGATGTCAGGCTAGAAAAGATGTGAAACCCCCATATAAAAGCAAGTGTTCCATACAGTATAGTCACACAAGAATATAATTTAATTAAATCACATAGGAGGATGTCATGGAAGGTAAACATAAAATTATAATATGTCAGTAATGATGAATCAATCCCACAATCCTGATACTCTGTAAAATGAAATGTCAGCAATGCTAAGTAGTGCTCAGCTGTGCCTAGCTGATGTAAACATTGCTTAAATGTAAATGTTAAGCAACGAGTAGCGCAGCTAAGTGGATTTGTGCATTGATAAGCAGTGCTTAACATCTATCCCTTTAAGCACTGCCAGCCTTAGCTAAGTGGGTTTGCCCATTGCTTAGTTTAGCTCAGCATATTCAAAATGGTCCAATGACAGCAAAGGGCAGGAACTTGGCTGTATTTAAACCTCACAGGCAGGATTACAGCCATAACAAGTTGTAGCTCATCCTTGCAGGCACTATGGTTGGCATTGGAAAGGGTTCACACTTTCAGGCACAACACTGGGGCATTTAAGAGTCCAGGGTCATGGTTGAACTCCTAGTGAAAGACCATGAGGAGAGACTGCTGCAGGGCCAGTGCCAGGGCTCCCAATACAAAGCAGAGGCCTGGGACCATCTCGCACATGATCTCATCAGTGCTACTGGCATTTCTATAACTGGTGAGCAGGTCTGGCACCATTTCGCTGACCTCAAGTGTAAAAAGAGGGAGCTTTTGGGCCAGTGGACCAAAGACACATGGGCACAGAATGTCCCACAATTGTGTAAGTATCAGTATCAATTAGTGTCAACAAAGGCCAGTCTGTATATGTGATTGATAGGTATGCATAAATGCTTTTTTATCTCCTGCACAGCTGCAGATGAGAGGGCTGCTAACATAGATGCCCATGCCAGCAGGTTGCTAAGGCTGCACCGTGGGGCTGGTGAGTACAATTCTAGCTTGCAGCATTCAGGGCAGATAAATAGAAAGGAGTAGAATGTCAACTGCCAGTAGGTTAAAATGTGTACTGTGTGTAATGAAAAAATGAGACATTAGCAGAGTAATACTAATGTACAGTATATCTATCAATAAAAGTGCCAGTACCCTTCAATAAAACAAAAAACCCAGTCTGTTGTGTTTACTTTGGTATGTGGTGATATGAATCTAAATGTGTGCAGGTTCTGCACAGCAACTATGGCTCTAACAGTATGAAATAACTGAGGCTCATCTGACAAAGATTGTGGAGCTGTAAAACAGGAGATCAACTATATGAAATGTTCCATGCACCAAGATCTGATCCCTGAATTTTAATCTGTAAACCACTATACTCTATCCCCTACAGCAGTGCTTAGTGTTAACCATAGCTTTCCAGATTATGTGTCAAAGTATTAGTACACAATACAAGAACTATCTGCCATGCATGAATGTCAGATTTACAAGGTCAGATTGCCCAACCAAGAGAGTATTAGGCAGAAAACAGTCAAACAACAGGCAGCAGTTCATTAATAGCTCATTGTGTTGAAACACAGCCTTGTTGTACCTTTTTGTACAAAAACAGACACAGTTGGAATCCTAGGAGTGGTAGTAAGCTCTATGTGTAATTTCACACAGGAATATGTGAATATGTGTAGAAACAGTCAGATAGTGTAAACAGAAATTTCCTCCATAGGTCTGCCAGGTAAGGAAATGTTTCTATTAGCTGTAAGAAGACTGTACTAATAGACTGTGTACAACACTTCCACTGTCCAACCCCAAGGCTGCAAAATGACAGCAAGATAAGTACATACACCAAGCGGTTTCTCCTGATAAATGTCCCTCAAGTGTCACGCTGTCATGGCTACTGGGCACTGCTGCCAATACCCATGGTCACAGACAGAAATCCAGGCAGAGTATGGCAGTAGCACACACACAAACTCACAACATGAGTGCAGGTCACCCCCATCAGTGTCATATATGTAACCTTGAATATGTGAATATGTGTAGAAACAGTCAGGTAGTGTTCACAGAAATTTCCTGCACAGGTCTGCCAGGTAAGGAAATGTTTCTATTAGCTGTAAGAAGACTGTACTAATATATTGTGTACAACACCTTCACTGTCTAACCCCAAAGCTGCAAATGACAGCAAGATAAGTACAAACACCAAATGGTTTCTCCTGATAAATGTCCCTCGTGTCACATTGTCACAGCTAGTGGTCACCACTGCCAATACTCAGGGTGACAGATAGAAATCCAAGTAGAGTATGGCAGCAGCACACACAGCATGAGTGTGGGGCACCCCTGAAAGTGTCACATATGTAACCCTGAATATGTGATTATGTTTAGAAACAGTCAGGTAGTTTTAACAGATATTCCCTCCACAGTTCTGCCAGGTAAGGAAATGTATGCATTAGTTTTAAGAAGGCTTTAGTAATACACTGTGTACAAACATTCCACTGCCCAACCCTAGGCCATAGGTAGATGTAAAGTGAGGTCATACCTAGAGAATAATGAGTACAGTAATGATCAGTACAGTTGTGAACAATAGACGCATATGCAATTATTAGTTAGTATATCTCTCTCTCCCCCAGCCTATCTGCACCAATAATTCATACACATAATCAATGGGTATGTTTTTCTCCAAAACTACTGTTGGGACATGTGTCCTATTATTCTACAAATATTGAATCATTTTATTATTAATGTCCTCCATTCAAATACTATCATTGCTGGCCTGCTGCTATCAATGTAACCTGCATGCCATTATTATGCCTACTGTAGTTTCATTTATGCATGTGTTCTGTTTGTTATGCAACTGTATCAAATCTGTTGTTTTGTGTTAATTGGAACACCCATGCATGGTGCTAAAAGTAATTTTGAAATGTTTTGTTCATGACTAACCAACATATTTTGTAAATCCTCAACACCATAGCACATCTGGGAAGGCAGATCCTGGTGGATCTGCATGTCCCACCTCATCTGGGCACAGCACCAGTCTACAGCACATCTGGGGCCTCCTCATCCACTGGTCCTGCACCACCTTCAGGTGGTGGACCTGCCTCAGGGGATGGGGCCCATCCCCACTGGGAGTGGCTATGGACAGAAAGCCGTGTCCCATAGCCAGGTCCGGGGTTTGGTGTGTAATACCATCCAAAAAGAATTTGCTGGACAGCTGCACAAGATTAAGTTTGGTGGACAACTGCACCAGACTGAGGGCCATCTGGTTCATCTTTAGGGTCAGCCTGCCCCTCTTATCCAGCCCCCGCACAGCCACCTTTGGGGTCATGAAGGTGCAGTGGTGACTGCCCATGGGTGGGGACCTCAGTCCCACTGTATCCATTTGGGGGCTCATGGGCATCATATTCCCAACCACCATCCTGTCCAAGGTGTTTACTTACTACATGTGTAATATACCACCTCTGTCTGCTGTCTTGTCTGTCTTCTCTGTCTTCCTACCCAACTTACCTCCCCAAATATACCTACTATCCTTCCCCAATATTCCACTCTCACTGTAAAAAAAAAGGAGCATCTGTTCCCCCTAAAAATTACACCCAATGCATAGCTGTCCATTTCACACACATGTCCACATTACTGTTGTCTTCACCCCTCTCTCAGGGGTTTGAGTGTCCAAATTCACCTCCAAATTCTGTAAAAATTTACAAATGTTGCTGTAGAAGAAATGGGCAGTTATGGACATTTCCTACACCCATCCTGCACATCCCTAGCTACCTTTCATACTGTACTTCCCTCTGCATGCCCCTTTCTTCACCACTTTCCTATCACCCCTTTTTCTTTTCTTTTAAAGAAATTAGAGAAGGGGTAAGCAGAAATATGTGGCAGTAAGTTAAGCTAAAATGGATTAACTGTGTGTTGGCGTCACTTACCATTTTGCAAACCCACACAAACTCACTTAAAAGTGCCTTAATCACTCATTATCCATCAGATCTTGTTTGATTCTCAGCTCTGTGCGGAGTCTGCATGTCCTCCTTGTAGTTGCGTGGGTTTCCTCTGGGTGCTCCGGTTTCCTCCCACATCCCAAAGACATGCTGTAGGTGGACTGGACACTCTAAACTGGCCCTAGGTGTGAGTGCGTGCATGTGTGTGCCTTCTGTGCAGGGTTGGGTAGTGGGCTGGCAACTCAACACTGTAAAACTCTACTACCAATCATGAGCAGACAGGAGATCCACTGTGGTGACCCCTAACTGGGAAAAGCAGAAAGAAGAAGAAGATCCATCAGACCTTGTTCTGCCCAAAAACAAAATAGTCAGCCCTGCAAAGTCTTGAACCTGGGATGCTGTGCTCTACAACCGCAGCAACATATCAATACACCATCTGATCAGCGAGAATGTGTATTACTTTAATAAACATATCATCTATTCTGGTCATTTAACAGTAATGAAAAAAGCCATCAGCCCGAATTCTCAACCCCATGACCATGTACACTATAATCAAAGCAATGTACCACCATACCATCTGAGCTGTAGGAGTTAATGTTGTTTTTTTAAAAATATCATGCAAAAGAGGCATGCAGCATTAGGGAGAAATTTCTGAGGAATCATTCATGTGTTGCATATAGACATATACATACATACACATATATATGTATATATATATATATATATATATATATATATATGTTGAAAAATATATGTGAAATAGTGGATAAATAATATAGATATACATATATACATATATAAAGGAAGGAATATATATATATATATATATATATATATATATATATATATATATATATATATATAAATGCATGTACACAGCATGCAGTGCTGTCAGACCTCAGAACCATCCCTCTCAACCTCTTAGTGCAAGACACCTCTACAAAGGCTGTAAAAGGGGGGGAGATAAGCCAAATATTGGGACATATTTCAGTTATTGCTAATAGAAATGAAGACATTTGCTACAGTAACAGGGTGCATTTCAGCAGACCATTACTGAAGGATATGAGGATGGAAACTGAAATATTATGTCATTATTTACTGACATATATCCTTGGATCATCACAGTGATTTGCCAGACAAATACAAATAAATTGTGGAACAGAACAAAAGTACGGGACAAACATCTGGACATTCCATGAAAATCTTGGCAGTGGAGAGGTATGCTCAGAACCCCTTAGTGCAATGAATCTGGACCAAGTCTGACAAAGTGGGAGGGACAAAGACATGAAATTAGGGACATATCCAAAATATGTGAACAGATAAGTTGAGAAAGTTGATGTAGTAACACCGCATGTCCTAACATATATTGACTGAAATATCACAAGCCTGCGACTCAGTTGCTTCTCATTAGTTAGTGACCTAAATCCCCAGATCATCCCACTGATATGTCAGGAATACATAACAGTTATGGGGACCATACCAATGTTATCAGCCAGAAAACAGGACATCCTACTAATGTGTGGACATAACACAACATTAGAGAAACTACACTCAGCTAACAAGCAACATCCAATCTACAATCAGACTGACATAACATTACTGAAATCCAACTCTGGGGTTGTACACAAATATAACAGGTATTGCAGGGATGTAACACTAGTGGAAAACAGACAATGGTGTGAAAGTGCATACCCACAAACAACTGCACCACAGTCACAGCAACATACCATTAAGCAAACTGAACACTGCAGTATAATGACTGTGTGAGCAATAATATCATGTTTGCCACTCACACATTACACCTACATATACTGCCCCAAGTTCCAGTGTAGTAGGAATCTTGAGGTGTTACAGTACATGTCACAGTCTGCCGGTACAAACACACACAGGTGACAGGGAACCAGAATCTGGAGCAGCATGTACAGTCAGATAGAAAGGGGCCATGACACTCACATGTACTACCCTCCATACACAGCCCAAATAACATGTACACACTACACTACTACATGAGCCTGACAGTCTGTTAACAATGGCCAGACATACTCAGACTTCTCAAATCTACAGCTTCCCACTGAATGTGTAAGCACAGGACTCTTATCTATGGCTGCTTCTTTGTTACATGTCTTGGGGTTTATGACATCACTGGGATGGTAGCAGGAATAAAGGCTATAAATTATGATACTGCATAACTTTGAACCTCTTAGCGTATGCCATCTGTACAAAGCCTGACACAATTGGGGGACAGAGGCCAAAATACAGGGGTATATTGGACATATTGCTGTTATAAATTTAGGCAGTTGCTGGTGTTATTGGGTTTGTTGTCACATATCTTTTCTGAGGGATATTAAGTCAATAGCATCAATGGATATTAGCTTGTACTGACTGCATTCCCAGAGTAACCTACTGATAAGCCGAGGACAATGACTGTGTGAGGAACAGATCAAACATGTGGACCATGCATCTGGACAGTATCTAGGCCTCTGAACAGTGTAGAAGCATGACCGCAGTCATGTAACAGAATGGAAATCCCCTGAAAGCTGACAAGCATGTCACCCAGCACCTTATGAAGTACATTAAGACCAAAACAACACACCCCACATCAGCTCTGGGCAATTACCCATGTATAATCAAATATAGTATGCACTACAGGGATGGAACTGTAGTGAAAAGCAGATAGTGGTGCAAAAATGTTCACCCAAAAACATTTGCACCACAGTCGCAGCAACATACCAGTACCCAAAATGAACTCCAGAGTACGACTGTCTGAACAAATATATTCTGATTGCCAGTCACACACTACACTGAAATATACTGGCCAAAACCACAGAATACTGAGAAATCTGAAGTGTTACAAAATTCTTCACAGTGTGCCCCTATAAGCATATAGACCTGATAGACCACCAGCAGCCATAGCAGCTTGCACAGTCAGATAAGTGAAGGATGTATGGCACTCACATCTGCAACTCTCCATACCCTGCCTCACATACATCTACACACAATACTGCTACACAATCCTGGCAGTCTGTTCACAATGGCCAGACATACATAACTGTCATATGTAGAGATTTCCACAGAATTTCCAGGGTGTGGATCTATAATCCTGGCTACAGCCTCATACCAAGATCAGGCATCTGCTAGGTCACTGGGTTGATAACTGGTGTGCAGTTGGTCATTAATGATATACCATACCTCTGCACCTCATAATGCAGGACATCTGGACAATGTATGACATACTTGGGACAGGGGGACAAAAAGAGGGACATATCACACATAATGGTGTTGAAAACTGAAATGGTAGCTGGTGTTGCATGTCTTGTAACATAACATCCCTAAAGGATATGATGTCTGGAACACCAATGGATGTCAACAGTTAGTGACTACAATCCACACATTATCCTATCAGTACCATAAAAAAGTACTTTGTTCGAGGAACTGACCAATCATAACAGGCAAACCTCTGGCCACTCTGTGGACAACATGTCAATTGAGAGGTATGTCAGAGGCATATAATTGTCAGGTGTCAGGTCACTCAGTAAATGCATGTCTAGACAAGCCACGTCACTCTATTAACCCTCCATGTGTATAACAGAACTAAAGAGATACAATTTGTACTGAAATCTGAATGCTTGTCCCGCATGTTGTTGGGCTGTCTCCATATGTCCTGTCCTGTGAGGTATTCCCACCTACTGTCTGTGAATCTGTAGCCCCCACACATCTGTAATGTCCTTTGCACAGACAAGGAAAAGGGGCAAGGCCCACATGAAGGACATCCCATATGTTGGAACTACCAGCAGTGTCCAGGCCCACACCACAATACTATGTAGGCACCTACAAAGTTGTATGGCCTCAGTAATACCAGACAGGACAACATCAACCCCCTCAAGGTAGGCTGAAAGCCTGTCATCGACAGCAGCAATACACAACTACCATAACTGGTGGAAATAATCGCAGGATGGGTGAAGAAGGAAGAAGAGCCTCATAGGCAGCCATGTCACCTTATTCTGCACAAGCAAATAAGGTCACAGGTGATGTACACTAAGGATGTCTTTGAGTGCAAACTGGGTACATCCACCAAGGCCAATAAGTAGACATATGTCCGCAATTCCAGAGGCAACACACATATCTGCTCTGTAGTGGTGGTCAATAACACCACTTACACATATGCCATTGATATAGGCAACCGGTTGTAGACAGGTGAAGTGTAAACTTCACCCCTTTGTCACCCCATAGGTACACATGTGCATGTACAGCACCTGCCCCCCTCCCCTCATGATCATGAAGCAGGTCTGTAATGTCCTCTCAAAGGCAATACACAGAGGTCTCCATAGGCCTGATACCATTCCTGGCTGCATCCTACATGAACACAAGCATGGGCTCTCAGGCCCATTCTGCAGTGTAGTCAACCATAGCCTGAGCATCAGTATCATCTCATCTGCACAGAGGACAGACAGAAAGTTGATATTAAACAGGTTATGCCTTAGCATGAATGTTGTGAAGGATACATGTCTGAAACTGAAATGTATGCCATTATGTCATGACAGCAGTCCTCAATGACATGGCCAAAAAACTCAATACTCTCCATTTAATATAATAACATAACATTAATATTCAATAGGAGATAAATAAAAATATACAGCTCAAATCCCCAAACCAAGGTAGTGTAGTGGTCAGAGTCACAACTTGGCATACAGGCATACATGGTTTGAGTACCACAAGAGGCAATCCAATTGTGCAAGGGAAAGCAGTGTTAGAAGTAATATTTTCATATTAAGATATGTGGTAAGTTATTTTTGTCACCCAAGGTAGAGCAGTTGATGTAAAATGGAAGTGTGAGTGCATATAACATATGAAACCACCCACGTATTCATGTGTTCCATACAGTATAATTACACCCCTTGCTACTGTAATGTAAGCACATTTTATATGTTATAACAGATATATAAAAAATATAAATTAAAATATAATATAATAAGATAGTATAATAATACTATAAGGATATAATATTATAATATTATTTTAAAAATAATATAATATATATAGAAATATATATAAACGATATTTTATAAGAATGAATTGTGAGAAATGGTTAGCAATGCTCAGCTATGCTTAGCAGGTTTAATCCTTGCTCAAATGTGAATGCTAAGCAGCAGGCAGCTCAGCTAAGTGGATGTGTGCACTGGTAAACATCGCTAAGTGAAGCCAACACAGATTAAGATTCTATACATTTAACCATGTATTGGCATCGCTTAACATCATACAAACCTGTGCAAACCTGCTTACAACTGCTTAAAATTGCTTTAATCACTCTGTTTCCATCAGCCACTGTTTTGCTTAGCAACAAAATAATCAGCGCTGCCAAGTCTGAAACCCAAGGCCCTATAAACCATAGTCAAAGCAATATAAAATTATACCATTTGAGTTGTTAGGATTGCTGATGCTTTTTCAAACATATCATGCAGTAGAGTAATTCAACAGTAGGGAAATATTCTGTAGAATCAGTCAGGTATTGTATTTATACATATACACATGTATATATGTATGGAGATGCATACATATGGAAAAATATATACATAATATAGAGATATACACATTATATATATATATATATATATATATATATATATATATATATAAAACTAAATATATATGAAAAGATATGAAAAGAAAAAGCACACACACACACACACACACACACACACATATATATATATATATATATATATATATATATATATATACACACATATATAATATGTATACATATATACAGTTATATATATATATATATATATATATATATATATATATATATATATATATATATATATATATATATATATATATATATATATATATATATATATATATATATATATATATATATATATATATATATATATATATATATATATATATATATATATATATATATATATATATATATATATATATATATATATATATATATATATATATATATATATATATATATATATATATATATATATATATATATATATATATATATACATACTCATAACATGTAGTGGAGTCATCCCACACAACCATATCTCCCAATCTGTAAGTGCAAAAAATCTGTCCAAAGGCAGTTCACAATGGGACCAAACTAGGGACATATTTTAAATATTGCTCTTATAAATATAGAATGTTGCCATGGTGACAGGGTTTGTTTCAGCATACATGTACAGAAGGATATGAGTTCTGAAACTGAAATGTATGTCATCATTTACTATCAGAAATCCACAGATCACCACAGTGATTTACCAGGGATATAATAATAATGAATTTGTGGAACAGACCAGAAATATGAGCAATACACCTGAACATTCTGCAACAATCTAGCCAGTCGAGTGGTAGGCTCAGAATCCCTTAGTGCAATGAATTAGGACCAAGCCTGACAAAGTGGGGAGATGAAAGGCATGAAAATAGGGACATATCTGAAATACTGGAGTAGATAAGCTAACATAGTTGCTGCAGTAACATCCTCATGTCTGTCCTAACATGTATTGACTGAAATAGCACAAGTCCAACACTCAATTACTTCTCACTAGGTAGTGACTGAAATCCTGACGTCATCCCAATGATGTGTCAGAAATACACAACACTTATGTAGCCAGGCAACAGCACATCCTACAAATATCTGGACATAGCATCACATTAGGGAAACTACACTCAGCTGCTAAGCATGTCACTAAGCACTGTCCAAACTACAGTTAGACTGACCCAACACTAACCCAAATCTGCTAGGGGAATTATACATGTATTGGCAAATATATCAGGCACTCAACAAAACCAAATAATTATGTAAAAACTGATAAAAATAATAAAAATGGTCCAATCCACATCCAAATAAGGTTTAATGCCGTACAAAAACAAATAAAAATAACGTATTAAGCGCTTTCATCTCTGCTCAGGAGACTTCATCAGAGTACAATTGATACCATTTCCACTTCCATTTTTATACAAATATACAAATTAAATCATTAATTGCGTCACCAATCAGATTCCATTTGGCGTATATTGCTCATTACAATTTAAAAAGACATATTTGCCACCACATCTTTGAATATTTTAGAAACAATAAAAACAAAATGAAATAATTAATTTATGTGTTCCAACCTTTGTATTAGTGAATGTAATGTGTTTTAAAACCATCTTTGAAATAATTAAATGGTTTAAGTTATGTTGCTAGCCCTTTCTACCAACATAGGTGCAATAGATACTGTTTCATTCAGCCCCGGTGGAAGCATTGCTGCTAACTTCAGCTGCCAAACAGTTTCTTTCTTCTTTAACAAATTTTTCTAACCCCTCCCCCTCTGGGGTTCAAATTAACCTTATCCAAAATTCCAAAAGAAAATTTTATAAATCCGGGACAAATAAGGGAATGCTAATATAGGGCATTGGTCATCTTTTTATTTTTTATATCATTTGTGTGCTCATAAATTCTTGTTTTAAATGCATGTTCAGTCTTGTCCACATAAAAATGAGGGCATGTCTCACACACTGCTAAATAGACCACTCTATTAGTGTTGCAGTTCCCTCTCACAAGAAACACTCTACTTTGTCCACAGTTCTCCAATTTCACAACCCTTTCTTTCAAAACATATGAACATTGCCCACATCTTCCACAAGCCTTAGTGCCTTGTGTCGTATTATCCTCCATTTCAATTTTTTGTTCAAATAGTCTCTTGAAATTTGGTACGGTTTTAGAAGCAAAAATAGGCTGACTTCCCAATTTCTCAAATACTTCCTTGTTGGTTTTGAAAATATTCCAGTTATGCTTCAGCGCCTCTTGAATTGTACCAGTAAGGTGGTTATGTTGCAGAACACAGGCTTTGCTGTGACTCTTACTTGCTTCTGAATTTACTTCTTTGGTTAAACCAACCCCCAAAAGTGGCTGATACCATGTACTCCACTTACTATACACATCATGAATTATTCCATCTACCAAGGGCATGGGGTAACCCCTTTCATAAAACATATGTGAGATTTTATCCAATTCCCCACTAACATCCTCATGATGTGATGTCATCCGAGCTGCTCTTATTGCCTGCCCCATAATAATGCTCCTCTTTTGGAACAAGGGGTGGTTACTATTAAAATGTAAGTAAGAGTTACAAAAAGTATCCTTTCTGAATACTCTAAATCTAAAGCCATTTATATCATGTATAATAAGTGTATCCAAATAATTAATTCTATCCTAATGAAAATTATAAGTGAATTTAAAAAAAATGTGTTGTATTATTTAAGTAAACCATAAATTCCTCAATCTGAGCCACTTTTCCTCTCCATAAAATAAAAATATCATCCAAGAAGTGAGAATACAACTGTATTTTGTTCCAATGAGGGCAACCTATCACAAATCTATTCTCCCATCCTAAAAGAACTAAATTGGCATACACAGGCTGCACCCATATCAACACCTCGAGTTTGTTGGTAGTATTCCCCTTCAAACCAAATAAAGTTGTTTTTCAGCACCAAACTCATTAATTCACAAATAAGGGTCACCTGTTCATGGGGTAAGTCTGAATACTGAAATAAAGTTTCTTCAAAGAATTCTAAGCCTTCCACCTTAGAAATAACTGTAAAAAGGTCCTTTATATCTATAGTTAAAAAAATCAATTCCTTGGACCACAGTTCCTGTTTAAGTAACCCCAAAAAATCCCACGAGTCCTCGACCAAGTGTGATGTCTTTTCTACAACATACTGTACATTTTGATCAATAAATACAGCCAAGGGGTGAATCTTGGAACCTTTTGCGGCCACTATGGGTCTAAAGGGGCTAGAGGTTTTCCCGTTCGATTCTCGGCTGGAGTGCAGGGAGTGGCTTCTGTGTGGAGTCTGCATGTCCTCCCCGCGGTTGGGTGGGTGTTCGAAAGACATGTATAAATGGGCATGCAACATTGAGCTGGCACCTCAGCATTCGTAAAATCTACTGCCAATCATTAGCAGACCAGAGTTCCACTGTGGTGACCCCTAACCGGGAAAAGCCGAAAGACAATCGGTGCTCCCAACTCTTCCCTTCCATTACTTTTTCTATTATTGAAATCAGTACTGTGAGGGGTAGGATAAACTTCTTTTTTGTGATATTGTTTTAAATCATGTTCTAACTTCTGTTTCATTTTGTGAAAAATATTGTTACATCTTCTCTCAACCTTAACCAATATTTTGTAATATAGGTCTTGAGATTGGGGAAATAACAAATCTTCTCTAATTTTCCCATCCCCCTCCTCTATTTTCCGAGTTAGAGCAACCTTTTGTTTTTCATAATAGAAAACAGTTTTTCTTAAAAAATCCATTCCAATATTGTCAAAAAATTCATTAAAATCAATAATAACATAATTGTCATAAGAAACACCAAATGGAAACTTATAGAGTCTGAGCCCCTGAGGGACTATTTTTAAGTTTAACATTCATTTAAATAGGCAATGTCAGTTTGTGTTGTCTTCAGTTTAAACAGTCTTTTCTCAAAATAAAAAAAATAATTCTTTTAGTGAACCAAAATTGTGTGTTCATCAACCTGAAGTGGTACCCTTGCGGAAGCCCCATTATAACTGGGCTGGTTAAAACTGAACTGTTTAGAAATAAAGTCAGTTAGATTTAAATTACTTTCTGCATTCCCATTTGAATGCCCATTATTGCCCAATACTGCCGACTGACTCGCTGTGTTACCAAAGCCATTGGGACCAGAAGCTATTGATGTTACAGTACCTTTGTTAGAAGAACCATTGCCTCGAAGGCCATTATGCTGTGTTTCCTTGCTCTGAACAACCCCACCGACAGTGGGATTAGATTCCAAACCAAAACACTGCTCTCCCCTATCTGTGGCGCCATCTTGCCTCAACTCCGTTCTATGGACCACTTGATCCATTGGACCAATAGCGCTAGAGACTCACATCTCCTCTGGGTTTGCCTCATGCATATTCATGCTCGGCTGGTTTACAATAGTATTTCCTCTGCAAGTTGTTCTCGCAATCCCTTCTTTTTGGGAAAAAAGTTCAATGAGCCTGGTTAAATCACATCTGATCTGACTTACTTCTTCCCTCAGCTGCAACAGTTCAGTTTGATGCCCATGATTGGAACCATCAGTACCGCACAGGTTGAAAACATTCAGTGTATCCATGGGGAGTCCCGGACCACAAAAATCTTTATGACACTAATAAAACCAAATAATTATGTAAAAACTGATAAAAAATAATAAAAACGGTCAGATCCACATCCAAATAAGGTTTAATGCCATACAAAAACAAATAAAAATAACGTATTAAGCGCTTTCATCTCTGCTCAGAAGACTTCATTAGAATACAATTGATGTCATTTCCACTTCCATTTTTATACAAATATACAAATGAAATCATTAATCGTGTCACCAATCAGATGCCATTTGGTGTATATTGCCCATTACCATTTAAAAAGACATATTTGCCACCACATCTTTAAATACTTTAAAAACAATAAAAACAAAATGAAATAATTAATTTATGTGTTCCAAACCTTTGTATTAGTGAATGTAATGTGTTTTAAAACATCTTTGAAATAATTACATAGTTTAAGTTATGTTGCTAGCCCTGTCTACCAACATAGGTGTAATAGATACTGTTTCATTCAGCCCCGGTGGAAGCATAGCTGCGAACTTCAGCTGCCAAACAGTTTCTTTCTTCTTTAACAAATTTTTCCACTGGGGTTTAAATTAACCTTATCCAAAATTCCAAAAGAAAATTTTATAAATCCGGGACAAATAAGGGAATGCTTATATAGGGCATTGGTCATCTTTTTATTTTTTATATCATTTGTGTGCTCATAAAGTCTTGTTTTAAATGCACGCTCAGTCTTGCCCACATAAAAAGACATCACACTTGGTCAAGGTCTCGTGGGATTTTTTGGAGTTACTTAAACAGGAACTTTGGACCAAGGAATTGATTTTTTTAACTATAGATATAAAGGACCGTTTTACAGTTATTCCTAAAGTGGAAGGGTTAGAATTCTTTGAAGAAACTTTATTTCAGAATTCAGACTTACCCCATGAACAGGTGACCCTTATTTGTGAATGAATGAGTTTTGTGCTGGAAAACAACTTTATTTGGTTTGAAGGGGAATACTACCAACAAACTCGAGGCATTGCTATGGGTGCAGCCTGTGCACTGGTGTATGCCAATTTATTTCTTTTAGGATGGGAGAATAGATTTGTGATAGGCTGCCCCCGTTGGAACAAAATACAGTTTTATTCTCGCTTCTTGGATGATATTTTTATTTTATGGAGAGGAACATTGGCTGAGATTGAGGAATGTATGGTTTACTTAAATAATTCAACACATTTTTTTAAAATTCATTTATAATTTCCATCAGGATAGAATTAATTATTTGGATACACTTATTATACATGATATAAATGGTATTAGATCTAGAGTATTCAGAAATTATCCTTTTTGTAACTCTTACTTACATTTTAAGCAAGTGGGGTATATTTTCAAAACCAACAAGGAAGTGTTTGAGAAATTGGGAAGTCAGCCTATTTTTGTTACTAAAATCACACCAAATTTCAAGAGACTATTTGAACAAAAAATTTAAATGGAGGATAATATGACATAAGGCACTAGGGTTTGTGGAAGATGTGGGCAATGTTCATATGTTATGAAAGAAAGGGTTGTGAAATTGGAGAATTGTGGACAAAGTAGAGAGTTTCTTATGAGTGGGAACTGCAACACTAATAGAGTAGTCTATTTAGCAGTGTGTGAGACATGCCCTCATTTTTATGTGGGCAAGACTGAGAGTGCATTTAGAACAAGAATTTATGAGCACACAAATGATATAAAAAATAAAAAAGATGACCAATGCCCTGTATAAGCATTCCCTTATTTGTCCGGCATTTATAAAATTTTCTTTTGGAATTTTGGATAAGGTTAATTTGAACCCCAGGGGGGCGGTTGGCAAAAATTGTTAAAATAGAAAGAAACTGTTTGGCAGCTGAAGTTAGCAGCTATGCTTCCACCAGGGCTGAAAGCAACAGTATCTATTACACCTATGTTGGTAGAAAGGGCTAACAACATAACTTAAACTATTTAATTATTTCAAAGATGGTTTTAAAACACATTACATTCACTAATACAAAGGTTTGCAACACATAAATTAATTATTTCATTTTGTTTTTATTGTTTTTAAAGTATTCAAAGATGTGGTGGCAAATATGTCTTTTTAAATGGTAATGAGCAATATACACCAAATGGAATTTGACTGGTGACACAATTAATGATTTAATTTGTATATTTTTATAAAATGGAAGTGGAAATGGCATCAATTGTATTCTGATGAAGTCTCCTGAGCAGAGATGAAAGTGCTTAATACATTATTTTTATTTGTTTTTGTATGGCATTAAACCTTATTTGGATGTGGATCGGACCATTTTTATTATTTTATATCAGGCACTCAATACAGGGATGTAAAAGCACTGAAAAACAGATACCAGTGTGAAAGTACATACCCACAACCAGTTCCACCACAGTCACAGTGACATACTGGTAAGCCAAAGGAACAGTACAGTATAAAGACTGTGTGAAAAAAACATCTCAACATGTTTGTGACTCATGCTCTCCCCCCTACATATACTGGCCCATTTCATTGTGTAGTATGATGCCTGAGCATGGTATGGGACATGTCTCAGTCTGCCCCTACAAACATATACAGCTGATAGACTACCAGAAACAGGAGCAGCATGCATAGGCAGATAGAAAAGGAGCCACAACACATACATCCACCCCCTCCCTACATGAGCCAAATAACATTGACACACTACACTGCTACACAGTCCATAGAGTCTGTCAACAATTGCCAAAAGTACACAGACCTCTCAACTGTACAGAGTTGCACAGAATGCACAGGCTTTCCCCTCATATATAAGGCCTCTTCCACATAGCATGTGTGACAGTCTGATAAATCTCTGGGATGATGTCAGCAATGTAGGCACTAAATAATCATATACCATACCTATCAACCTCTTACTGCATGATATCTGAACAAAGCCTGACTTAATTGTGGGACAGAGGCCCGAAAAACAGGGGCATATTTGAAATATTGCTTTTATAAACTGAGAATAGGGTTAGTTGTAACATATCTTTTCTGCAGGATATGAGGTCAGAAACACAAATGGTATTAGCAGTTACTGACTACAATCCCCAAAGTATGCTACTTATTTTCCAAAGACAAAAAATGTCTGAGGGACTCACTAGACATAGGAGTCAAAACTCTGGCCATTCTGAGGATACCCCTATGGTTGAGAGCTATGTCAAACACATAACACTGTCAGAGTTAAAATCATGCAGAAATTCCATGTCCATGCAAACCCTGTTAGACTAGCATTAATCCAAATGTATAACAGCACTACTTACATTCTGTCCCTATGTCTGGAACATTCTCTCCCATTTTGCTGGCCTGTCTCTATAGTTTTGGTTGTAAGAGGTATTTCCAAATACCCACTGTGATGCTATTATTCACACACCTCCATGAAGTTCTCCTCACTGGCAAGGAAAAGTGCTAACAACCACATGAAGAACTCAATTATAGGAGTGTGCTGCCTTGCCATTGGCTATATGAATAACAACACAGCTGTTCTGCATGAAATTCGCAAGTGGGAGACACCAATTGGTGCACAGGTCATCAGCTGCTCATGAGCATTATCTACAAAAGGCAAGCTGCTGCCTATGCAAATCAGATGTACACCCTACATCAATGAAAGAGTGAGAGAGAGAGAGAAAAACAGTGAAAAAAAATAAAACCAGCAGGATATAACCACTTACACTTGAAACAAAAAAAGGTATGTCAAACCAGTAAGCATGTAATGGACTGCAGTAGGGGGTATGTAAGAATGGGAAATAGGAAGTTTAACATATATGTCTCAACAAGACTTGCTGTACTGATATATTCTTGATCAGAACCAATGGCCATAGCATCTGGGTCTGTCTGCAGTGGCATAGATCTTAGGTCAGACCCCTGATTCACCCCAGGAAAGGATGGCTCACATATGACTATTACTGGAGTGTGTGTTGAAGAATACTGACTGTGACAATGCTAGGCTAGCTACTGGGATGTCATACATATCCATATCTTACTTGTGAATACAACTAAGATATACGTGTTTGTCTCAGAAGTATGAGAGACTTATACATGGCATTTGCATAGTAAAGTATTGTTGCAGATGTGTGTGTTGAAATGGATGTGATATACTGAGTTCATGCCATATAATTGTCCAGTGTTATGCACACTGACCATACGTGTGCCTCATATTTGTAGTCATTTGCTCATAAAGTTGTGTTATGTCTGGCAAATTCTTGGCAAAGCTGTGAAGACTGACATTATGACATCTCATTCTTTTACTTCTGGCTGTTCCCATCAGGGGTCGCCACAGTGAATCATCTGTTGCCATTTCTGCCTGTCCTCTCTATCTTGCTCTGTCACACAGGGATGCCAGATTTCTTATCCAGCAGGTAGGGACCAAAAAAAAAGGTCTTTAATGTGGAACACCTTTAATTCTGCATTAAACACAAGTAGTCAGAACATCAGGCATTTCCACATTCAACAGAAGTCGCTCCATTTTGTGATTTTTTGATTGGCTCATATACCAGCATATGGGTCAACCAAAAAGAGCAACCCAGAGGCTCTTTCACCGGGATTTTATCCACCAGTGCAGGACTTGGCATGGGGCTGCTGATCCCAGGACAGTCCTACTCAAATAGAGACATCTGGCAACCCTACTGTCACACCAACCACCTGCATGTTCTCTCTCACCACTTCCAGAACCTTATCTGAGGCCTTCATATTTTCCTCTTACCTGGCAGCTACATCCTTACCATGCTTTTCCCAGTATACTCAACATCCCTCCTCAGCACATATCCTAACTGATGCAATCTTGCCTCTCCGACTTTTTCTCAAAACTGTCCAACATGGGCTGACCCTCTCATATACACATTGCTAATCCTGTGCACCCTTGTCACACCCAGTGCAAATCCTAACATCTATAACTCTGCCACATCCAGCTCTGACCCCTGCCTTTTTGTCAATGCCACTGTCTCCAACCTATATAACATAGCTGGTCTCAATACCCTCTTGTCGACCTTCCCTTTCACTTTTACTGATATTTGTCTGTCACAAATCACTCCTGACACTCTTTTCCACTCTCTCCATCCTGCCTGTGCTCTCTTCTTCACCTGTCGTCTACAGTCATCATTACTCTGAAATGTTGACCCAACCATTTCAACACATCCACCTTGACCAACTCTACTCCCTGCATCCTTAACATTCTGCTATTCTACCTCTCATTCACACACAGGTATTCTGTCATAGTCCTGCTTACCTTCATTCCTCTCCTCTCTAGAGCATATCCACACCTCTCTAGGTTCTCCTAAATCTGTTCCCTACTCTCAATACAGTTCACAATGTCATCTGCAAATATCATAGTCAACAGGGACTCCTCTATGATCTTGTCTGTCAACTTGTCCATCACCATTGCAAATAAGAAAGGGCTCACAGTTAATCCCTGATGTCATCCCACCTCTACCTTAAATGCATCTGTCACTCCCACCGCAGACTTTACTGCTGTCACACCACCCTTGTACATATCCTGTACCACTCTTACATATATCTCTGCCACTCATGACTTCCTCATACAATACTACAACTCCTCTCTAGGCACCCTGTCATATGCTTTCTCTAAGTCCAGAAAGACACAAAGCAGCTCCTGACCTCCTTTGTACTTCTCCATCAAGACTCTCAGCAGCAAACATTCCATCTGTAGTGCTCTTTCCTGGCATGACACCATACTGCTGACCACTACTCATCACCTCCCTGCTTAACCTAGCTACCACTACTCTTTCCCATAACTTCATGCTGTGACTGATCAATGTTATCCCTCTGTAGTTGCTACAGCTCTGCACATAAACCCTATTCTTAAAATGACACCCAAACACTTTCTCTCCACTCCTCATGCAATCTCTTACTTTCCAAGATATTATTAAGTGATCTGGTTAAAAACACCACTGCCATTTCACCTAAACACCTTCAGTCTTCCACAGGTATGTCATGTGGACGAACAGGCTTTCCAGTACGCATCCTCTTCATAGCTGTCCTTACTTCCTCCTTAGTAAGCTGTTGCACTTTCTGATTCACAATACCCACATCATCCAACCTTCTCTGTTGCATTCTCTTCATTCATCAGCCTCTCAAAGTACTGTATCCATCTGCTCAACACACTCCCCTCACTTGTGGGTATATTTCCCTCATTATCGCTTATCACCCTTATCTGCTGCACATCTTTCCAACTCAGTCCCTCTGTCTAGCCAATTGGTACAAGTTCTTTCATCCCTCCTTAGTGTCCAACCTGTCATACAACTCTTCATATGCCTCATCCTTAGCCTTTGCCACCTCTCTCTTTGCCATGCACCTCATCTCCTTATGCTCCTGTCTACTTTCCTCATCTCTCTGACAATCCCACTCTTTTTCCCCAACCTCTTTCTCTGTGTACTCTCCTGTACTTCCTCAGTCTACCACCAGGTCTCCTTGTACTTCTTCCTCCATCCACGTGTCACACCAAGCACCTTTCTAGCCATCACCCGTACTAGCTCTGCTGTACTTACCCAGATATTTGGTAAATTGTCACTGCAACCCAGTGCCTGTTTTAACTCTTCTCTGAACTCCACCTCACAATCACCCTTTTCTAGTTCCCACCATTTGATCCTTGGTGCTGCCCTCATGCTCCTCCTCTTCTTGATTACCAACGTCATCTTACAGACCAAATTTCTATGCTGCTTAATCCATTACATCCGAGTGATGCCTCCAGGTGCATCTGCAGTTACTTCCTACTGCTCCTCTAGGAGTCAAATATTACTTGTTCATAATTGCATTAATAATTCCAAAACCATGCTACATACAAGGTATCAGAATATTTTATCTTGAGGCATACATAATGCCAAACACAATTGTATTGATATTTGACCTCTGTCAATGAGTATTTGCTAGAACTGTAAGGTGGTAACTTCATTTTTAAAGGCTCAGGCCACACCTAATAGTAGTTAAATGTACATACTCAAAAGAGTTGCACTGGTGGGAATGAGTTAAATACACTTTCCCCTGTCACCACTTTACAGTCTCCAATCTCCTTCAACCTGGCCCCCTACATTGGATATATTCCACCTGTGTGCATTTTCCTCCACTCTTGTATGTCACATTATGCTCCTCCCTCGTGTTATAGTATGTATTCACCACAGCCATGTCCGTACTTTTAGCAAAATCCACTACCATCTCACCATCTGCATTCCATTGCTTAACACCATACATACCCATCACTTCCTCATCCCCTCTGTTCCCTTCACCAACATGCCCAGTGAAATCTGCTGCAATCACCACTCTGTCACCCTTGGGTACAGTCATCCCCATGTCATCCAATTGACTTCACATTTCTCTTTCTCATCCTTTTGCACAACCAACTTGCATAGCATATGCACTAACAATAGTCATCATTACATCATCAGTTTCCAGCTTCATAAGCATCACTCCATCAGACACTCATTTCATCCTCCAAAAACACTCTTGGCATACTGCTCCTTCAGGATAACCCCTAACCCCTTTCTCTTCCCATTCACACCATGATAGCACAGCTGTGACCTGCTTCACATACACCTAGCCATACTGCCCTTCCATCTGGTCTCTTGCACACACAATATATTAATACTCCCCTGGCCATCATATCAGCTAGCTCTGTCCCTATACCAGTCATGCTGCCAACATTAAAAGTTCTTAACCTCACTACCACAGTCCTAGCCTTTCTCCTCTCTTCCTGCCATATGAGTGTTGTACATCCTCCAGGGTATGCCTGTCAATGCAAACGCTACTGTGCTATCCAATAACCTAAGTGTGTTACAGCAATATTAAGACAGTGTCACTAATTTTGCCCCATTGCCCCCATGTATGTGTGGCATCCTACAGATGTCCTGGTCTAATGGGTTGAGAGGGATGACTGGACAGCAAGAGTTTGAATACAGTGTGCCATACTGACATCGAACAGAAATGTATATCAGGTTTTACCTGTGCACATGTCAGAATGAGTAGGTGTATCTGGCCACCTCATAACAACAGACATGGGATGCAAAATGTCAGCTAATTAAGCTGTACATGTTGTACACGTGTAATTTTACTTACTGTGCATCCAATAGAGTGACATTTCTACAGCTACTGGTTATTGCATTGCCCTGACAGAGCCATGGCTACTACAATAAGCATAATTATCAGTTTGAAATTGGAGAGGTGTCCAACTGTGTTATGACTTTGTGTCCATGCCTACTACAAACAGCTGTATGAACACCTACATAGCTGTATGGTCTCAGCAATACCTTACTTGTAAAACCTGCCTCCACCAAAGTAGAGTAATCTCCTTTGCCTGATGGCAGCAATATGCAAACCACAGACTTGGTTCCTATATTGGCTGTACAGGGCAAAGTAGAAGCATCCACCAACCTGGCATCAAGTCAGCCATTGTCTAAACAAGCATATAATGTCACAGGTGGATTACTGTAAGGCTAACTATGAGTACAAATTGAGTACATCCACCAAGGCCAATCACAAGGCCATATTGCCATATGTCTGTAATGTCAGAGGAAACAAACCAACCCAACATGTAATGTTGGTCAATCAGACCACATACACATACAACATTGCTATAGCCAACCTGCTGCAGATAGGGTTAGGGCAAACATCACTCGCTTTGCTCAGCATCACTACAGGTAGATATGTACAGCACCCACACCCCCCCCCTCATCACCAGTGAGCAGATACATATTGGCTACTGAAAGGCAACAAATGTAAGTATCCATGGGACATGATAACATCCCTGTCCACATCCTACATAAACTCAGGCATGTGCTCCCAGTTCCATTACACACTGTAGTCACACCAAGCCTCAGCACTACTTAAAGCCAAATCTAAAAAATGAATATCTACACCAGACCCACCTATTTTAAAAAATAAAAAATCGGTGGTATCATTTAAATCTGTAACCAATTCAACAAACTCTGAACGGTCTCCAGACCAGAAAAAAAAACAGGTCATCGATGCATCTGTAATATAATTCTTCCTTACTAAAACTGGGATGTGACTTGAGAAATTTATGCTCCCAGTTTGCCATAACTATATTGGCAAAAGCTGGGGCAACTCTTGCCCCCATAGCTACACCTGACAATTGTTTGTACAATGCCTTGTTAAATCTAAAATAATTATTGTCCAATACTAACTCCATTAAAGTACAGATAGTATTCACTGTCTCACCAGAAGAACCCGTGTGACCATTGAGATATTCCCTGATAAATTCGAGGCCTTTTTCTTGATTAATAGAAGTATATAAACTTCTAATATCTAATGTGCCAAAAAATATATTCTTATCAGGTATCGTATATTCCTTTAAAATTTCAAGTAAATGCCAGGAATCTCTTAAATAATGATCTGACTTCTGAACAACCGGATTAAGAACATTGTCTAACCAGATCAAAATATTTTCAGTCTTTGAATGTTTGGCTGAGGCAATTGGTCTAAACGGTGGATGTTTTTCATTATTATGAATTTTCGGAATACCAATAAATGTAGCCATCTTAGGATGTTCAACCAACAAAAAATCATATGCCCTATTGTCAATTTCCCCCTGACAAAACATATCTAACAATAATGTATCTAATCTTTTAAAACTATGTCCTATGTAATCAAGGGAAACTTTCTTGTATGTCTTGGAATCTTCCAACATTGAACTTATAGATTTCTCATAATCTCTAGTGTTCATAATGACAATCTTACAGACTTGGTTCCTATATTGGCTGTACAGGGCAAAGTAGAAGCATCCACCAACCTAGCATCAAGTCAGCCATTGTTTAAACAAGCATATAATGTCACAAGTGGATTACTGTAAGGCTAACTATGAGTACAAATTGAGTACATCCACCAAGGCCAATCACAAGGCCATATTGCCATATGTCTGTAATCTCAGAGGAAACAAACCAACCCAACCTGTGATGGTGGTCAATCAGACCACATTCACACACAACATTGCTATAGCCAACCTGCTGCAGATAGGGTTAGGGCAAACATCACTCACTTTGCTCAGCATCACTACAGGTAGATATGCACAGCACCCCCCCCCCTCATCACCAGTGAGCAGATACATATTGGCAACTGAAAGGCAACACATGTAATTATCCATGGGACATGATAACATCCCTGTCCACATCCTACATAAACTCAGGCATGTGCTCCCAGTTCCATTTCATACTGTAGTCACACCAAGCCTCAGCACTATCCACACCCCATCCACATGGAAGATGACCAATGTCATCTGTCTATGCAGACCTGAATGAGGAATAGAGGATTATGCAATTAACTGGCCCATATTGGGGGAATATGACACATCAGGACCAGGAGTGCAATGCAAGCTGATAATGTGCTGATTACAGAGGTATGGTGTGGTTGTGAGTGGTGGCTACTGGTATTCAATGTACATGTGCAGATTCTGTGCATACTGTTGCCAAACATATGGGGTCCTGTGATGTGTTTCCCTGTTTATGTCTTCCACATGCAATGTCACATCAGTGAAGGGCAACCTTTTCAGAGGCTGAGACAACCATTATCATCAAAGCCATACTACAGCACCATGCAATAATGTTCGGCCAGAGCCAGCAACATCTGTGGAAAGGACAGCCCTGTGGGACCACCTTGTCCACAAGGTAAACAATGTTGGCTTGCATGCATGTACATACAATCAGGTCCGGCATCGTGCAACCAGCCTCATACTCCATGCCAGGCAAAGGGCTGCTGCCATCACCAGGGATCGCACAGCCACAGGTGGGGCTCCAACCATGCAGCCGCCACTGACACCCACCGAGGATCTCCTTTCCAACCTTGGGGCACCCATACCAGTACAACATCAGGTTACAGACCCCCACATGCAGGAGGTGGGTGGCACCCAGACAATGGACAAGGAGCATGCAGGTAAGGCCCCAGTGGAGATTACTAGACTAGTGTAGCAGACATACTTGTATCTATAGAGTATCTATGTGCATGTGTCAGGTCAGATTGCAGTTGTGGATGGGGTTTTCTAATGCACAGAAGTGCACATCTATAGTGAAAGACAGCAAATTGTGTAGTATTGGGGGCTGTACTGTAAATGTGCAGACATGCTGTATCCATCCTGTACCAATGCCACATGTGAGTCTGCTGACAATACCTCTCTCCCACATCTACCTAGGTCCCTCTGGTCTGCATGTGGGACAGCAGCCTGAAGCTCATGAGTATGGAATTATTCTGTTGTGGTTAGCCAATACCTCAGGCATGTAAAGGGCATGCAATTTACCATGCACACAACTGTCAGTCATAGCCATATTGCTTTATGTGCATGTTCACTTGTGGTTGGATTAACTGCATTGCATTACAGTGGTCAACACAGGGGCCTATCTGAAGAGAATGTGACATTCCTGTAGCGTACCTCACAACCTGTCAGTGCAAGACTTTTGGACAGAGATCAGCAAAATAGGGGGACAAATGGCCTAAGATAGGAACATGTGTGAAACATTACTCTTATACAGTGGATATAAACAGTATACACACCCCTGTTAAAATGCCAGGTGTTTGTGATACATACAAACTGAGACCACAATATGTCAGCCCACACCTTTTCCAACCATTAATGTGACCTGTAACATGAACAATTCACTTGTAAAACCAACCACTCTGTTGGGCACCAAATATGGAGTATACAAACCTTACAATAAGCTGGATGCATATGTGTGCACACCCTTCAGATAATATTTTATTGCAGCAGCTTGTAATTTACTGACAGCATTCAGTCTGCTTGGGTACACACCTGGCATCAAGTAAAGGCACTCTGAGTAACAACAAACAACAGTCTGCTATCCAACTAGGATATTCATGACATTTGCTCAGTTGCCTGCAACAGCAACAGCCATGACTTGCAGACAGCTTACAAAGCAGCAAAGGGATCTCATATTTGAAAGGTATCACTCAGGAGTAGGGCATAACAACATTACCACAGCATTGCATACACCATGGGACACAGTGGAGACTGTCATCAAAAGGTTGATTGAATATGGGACAGCAGTGCTGTTGAAAAGAACCTGACATCCCTCCAAAACTGATGAAAAGACATGTCCAAACCTGGTCATGGAGGCTGCCAGGAGACATACAGCAACACTGAGGGTGTTGCAGGTGTTGCAGGAATCTCTTGCAAGTAATGGTGTGTACTACATGTGAGAACATCTCCCATATTCTGCATAAGTCTAGACTATGGGGTAGGGTCAGAAGATGGAAGCATTTCCCACACCAAAAATGTCCAGGGGTGGACACAACTTGCAATACAGCACATCAAGTCTCCCAAAGGCATGTATGAAAATGTGTTATGGTGTAATGAGACAATGGATTGACCTCACAGCCACAATACCAAAAGGTACGTGTGGTGCACAAGCAACATCTCTCTTCAGCTGAATACCACCATCTCCATGGTGAATCACGCTGGTGGTATTGGCCTGCTATGGGGATAATGTTCTAAAGCTGGAACTGGGCCTGTAGTTATGGTGCCGTGAATTCTGAACAATTCAAAATAACACTCACGTCTAGCCCACATCCATCAGGCATCTGCAAGAATGCTGAGGATGGGGAGGGTTGTCAGTCATCAGCATGACAAAGACCTGAAGCATACATCCAAAGCTACCTAAGAATGGCTCCACCTGAACACACGCATGGTTATGGATTGACCCAGCCAGATCCTAGACCTAAACCCGATAGCAAAACCCCAGTGTGACCTGATGAGGGCTGTGCACATGAGCTGCCCTTGCAATTTGACAGAGTTGGGGGATCTTTGCAAGGAAGAGTGGCCAAATAATACCAAGTCAAGAAATGCCATGCTGATAGACACATTCCCAAGAAGAGTGAATGCTGTAAGTCACTTACAAGGTGCTTCAACAAAGTATCATTTTAAGGGTGTGCACACTTATGCAACCACAATATTGTACACATTTCATTCATTATATTTTACAATTAACACATTTGCTTGTTTATTGATTGGATTGCACAGGTCATATGTCACGTGAAAGGTTAGTAATATATTTGAATGCATTATTGCGGTCTCATCTTATATATTACAAAAATATTGCATGTTAACAGGGTTGTGTACACTTATCATATCCACTGTAAGCTTAGAAGGTTGGTGGTGTAACAGGATTTGCGTGACCATACATTTACTGCTGATTTGGAAGTCTGAAACTCAAATGCATGTCATTAATCAGTGACGTCACTCCTCAGATCATTCCAGTTATGTATCAGACAAACACAGGGGTTGTGAGAAACAGAGCAAATATATGAGCCAGACATCTACATATCCTGCGCGGATCTGTACAGTTGTGAGGTATGTTCTTTAGTAGTTGCCACTGTGCTATACAGGTGAACAGCAGTGATGTGTACATGGATGCAGTCTGTGCTGGGGAATGGCCATCAACTAACACTGATCATGTAAACCAGAGCTCTATATTGTTAGTTACATGTGGTAAAACTGGCTGCAATGCATGATGTTGAGGGCTGTGTGTCATTCATGTCACCATTTGAGTAATGTGAGGTCTGTGTAACAAATTTGTTCTACCTCACCTGTAATTGTGTGTGTACATGTGTGTGTGTGTGTGTGTGTGTGTGTGTGTGTGTGTGTGTGTGTGTGTGTGTGTGTGTGTGTGTGTGTGTGTGTGTGTGTGTGTGTGTGTGTGTGTGTGTGTGTGTGTGTGTGTGTGTGGGTGTGTGTGGGTGTGTGTGGGTGTGTGTGGGTGCATGTGTGTGTGAGTGTACCAGCCAACCAACCTCAAAGTGCAGGTATTAATGTACATATACTAAAAACAATACCACCGGTAACTCACAAGTTGTGTCCATGGAAATAAAAGTAATAAAAACAGGAACCAAGAAGAACACAACCACAACAGCCAAATTCTCCAGTATCAGTCTTTACTTAGTGCACAGAGAAACACAAGCGCTTTCACGATAACTTCATCAGGTGTAATGAAAAAGCACTACCTAAACACCCCTTATATACAAAAATAATATAGTCACATGACAAAAGCAATTACAAATTAAAAGGGTAACAACTATATGCATATATAAGACAATTTTAAAAACATACATATGCATTTTATGTATCATAAAACAATGTAGAATAACATATATAAGTCAAAACATAGATATACATTTTATATCATTAAACAACTTAGAATAATCTTTATAGTAATGCATAAATTTACTAAATAAAAACTATTTCCTTAGAGGTTTTGATTTTAATCTTGGTCTAAGTGGTTCGCTTTCATTTAGTCCACCACCTACATTTGCCCTCATCCTGACAATCCAAGTAGACTCGAGTACCTCTATTTTATGCCTCACATCTCCTATTCTAATACTATCAAAAATTCTCCCAATGACTAAAAACTTAAAACTGTGTGCAGAGTCTGTATCATGAATATGCTTAGCCAGTGCATTTACACAATTAGACTTACTTATGTGATAAATATGATCCCATATTCTATCTTTAAACGGCCTGTCAGTCTTACTTATATAAAATTAACTGCATTTCTGACAATACGAAGATATACCACATGTTCTGTTGTACAAATGGAAAAACAGTAAACTTATACAGCTTCTTTTGATCTGGATGGTAAAAACCACCCTCTGTGTCCAGAAACTGACAACAATTGCATTTAGCACACAGTGTAGTACCTATGCCTTCCCTATAATATTCACTAATCCTAGGATAACACAATCTCATTTTCAAAGATTTACTTTTCCTAAACATGAACCTCGGTTCAAAGTCCACATACCTGGCAACTTCCTCATCTGTAGTAAGAATATTCCAATGCTTCCTTATTATTCCCATATATTTAGGTATATTAGATTCATAACATAAGGGGACCTTCAACCTAGCTCCATGTGTATCTTAGTTCCTTCCTACAGACCTTGCACTAGATGAACTAGTGTTTCTATCAGAGAAATATGGTTGAGCTCTTGTACCCCTCCCTTTAATCACTGCTGCTACATTGGATACAATAATATGTTCTTCATAGCCTCTGTCACGAAGATGGTCAACCGCTATATTGACATGTTTTTCAAAGTCAGTTTCTCTTACATTCAGCCTAAAAGCCCTATAAATCTGATTTTATACAACATTCCTAAAGATGTGAGGAGGATGTGAACTCTCCCTGTGCAGCAGATGGTTCACATAACATTCTTTCTTATATAATTTTGTTATAATTTCACCTGTATGTTCCCTAGTAACCTTAACATCTAAAAACTCAATATCAGACACAGAATGGTTACAAGTAAAGTGTAGATAGCAAGTAGTGTTATTAATATATACAAAAAATCCTTGAAACTGCTCATATGTACCTCCCCATAAGATAAAAAGGTCATCAACAAACCTTCTAAAGAACAACACAAACTCTTTATAAGGACCCTGGAGTACATAGTTAAGTTCCCATGCTACCATAACTGCATTGGCGTAGCTATTGGCACAGGCCGTGCCCATAGCTACGCCATTGCATTGCTTGTAATATTGTTGGTCAAAAACAAAAGCATTATGCTCCAGTACTATTTCTAATAACCTAACAAGCAGATCTATTTTCTGTTGACTATAATCAGAATTATTCCTCAAAAAATGTTTTACGCTCAAAAGTCCTTCATAGTTGGGAATCACCGTAAATAAGAAGACAACATCTAAAGTTATAAACATACTCTTCAAATTGTTTTTAGATGTATAACCATATAAGTCTCCTAAAAATGTTCTGTGTCCCTAAGAATATGTTGTAAATTATCCAATACAGGTCTTAAATGCTTTTCAAGAAAAATGGAAACTGTCTCAGTGCTCCAATTCCTGCCTGATACTATTGGCCTTAGAGGTGGATCTAACCTATTCTTATGGAGTTTAGGTAGGCCCTGTATTAAAGGTACAGTAGGTTTGGCAACTAAAAAATAAAGTAAATAATCATCAATAAACACCATTTCATGAAAACATTTCAAATAAATTTGTATATCATACATAATTGTAGTTAGTTGTACAAATGTAATTTTCATATAAAAAGAAGCATCTGCTAATATTTCATTAATTTTTATGACATACTTGTCCCTATCTAGGACCACAATGGGTCCACCTTTATTAGCCAGTCTGATGATAATATTGGTATTCATCTCCAGACCTCTCAATCCTGACCTTTCATCTCTAGTGAAGTTAGCCATTTTAAAATTATCATGTTTCACATTGCCTTTAAAATTAAGGTCATATACATCCTGCACACACAGTTTTTCAAAAGCAGTTATTAAAGAGTTCATTCTAGGTACAAAAGTACCTGGTTTCTTAAGCACCCACCATCTAGATGTCTGGGAATCAACATTAGTATCACTGTGATCTCTATACATCATTTTCAACATTAAGTTTCTGGTAAATTTCTTAATGTCAAAGATCACTTCAGTATAATCTGAGACAACAGAGGGTATAAAAGACAGTCCTTTACTTAGGACTCTTAATTCTGTCTCCATTAATACAACATTCAAAAGATTGCAAACTAAACATTTTTCACATTCATAAAGGCTTTCTGTAAGGTATTCTCTTGATTCACAGTACCTTCCCATTTGCATTTCACATTGTCCCTGCTCCAACTGTGCCCATGATCCTTCTGGTTCCAAACTTTCTGTTCTTTCACCGGTAATGGAAAGTTCAGTTGATATTCCCGCAAAGGGACATCCATATCGTTGATATGCTCTGTCACATTCTGCCTCACCTTATTCGAATCCGAGTGTACCAAAGCAGTCGTGACAACAACCTTACGTCGTGCACCTAGTTCATATTTTGCTCCTTAGTTTCCTTTTGCTTCTACTGGGTGTTTTCACTGACTCTTTTCCTTATATGAATATAAATAGTCAAGGTGTAATTTCTATTGGAAGACAAGCTTTCTGACTATGAATAGTCATGGCTTGGTTCTTATTTGCAAAAAAGTTTCCTGATAAAAGACAATTGGTCCTTTTGTTATGCTAAATAGCTGGTTCAGTATGACTAGTTCATTGGACCAATGTGTTCCTGTTTTTTGTTGATTGGTTCTACTGTTATTCTGAATGAATTTGAGACTGGCATGCTCCTGATTGGAAGAAATAGTTTCTGATAGTCTCTCATTGGTCATCTTGATATGCTAAATGGTTGATTCAATTTGAGAAGCTCATTAGTCCAGCTTGTTCCTTATTCTTGATGATTGGCTATTGCTCCTTTTATAATAAAAAATCATTGGTTAATGGGTGAGGATCTGATGAAGGTTTTTACTGAAAGTGCTTATCCACCCTAGAACTTTGTTTTATGCTACTTTTTATTGTTCATATTAAAGAATTTGGTTTTTAATGTGACGTGTTCATCTCACGACAGCCTTGGTGGTACTTTTCATCATTGATTCTGCATGGCCTAGTAAAGTAGGGTGATGGGTAGTTTACAGGGTGGTACACAACTCAAACACACACACAAATGACATCAGCAGGACAAGTAAATTATAGTGATGGGAAGTTTACAAGGTGGTACACAACTCAGGCACGCATACACACATACACTCACACACACACACACACACACACACACACACACACACACACACACACACACGCACACACGCACACACACACACACACACACACACACACACACACACACACACACACACACACACACACACACACACACACACACAAAATTTACTTGCCAGTATTGATATTAGAACCCCTATCTATCTAGTTATTTGTATTATAGTGTTATGCAGTTATCATATGCACTACAGAGCTTATTGGGCTAACAACTAGCCAAAGCTGCTGATAACTGCACAGCTGAGGTAAACTATTACAGGTGCCAGAAAGTCTGCCTTCAGTTTTTTCCTTAGATGTTGACAGTTCCTTCTCTCTTGCACTTCAAATAGCCTAATAGCTTTGCACTTCAACAGGTTTTTGTATCAATTATTCTAACACATCTGAGAGCCATCAGCAGTAGTAATTCCTTATGGAATTAGCTCCAATATGTAGTAGTTATGACTACCCTTCCTGGCATGATTAAAGTGCAGTTATCTGTGCTTTTGCTCATTAACCTGGTGCAATTGGGCATTCCGAGGTACTGTTGCAACTGCCTCATGTGCACAGACAACCCTCTCCTCTAAACTCCTAACACTCAGACTTGTGAGAGAGACCCCTATATCACCGAATTGGAAGATATGCACTCTCCAAGGAAGACTGGACTAGCTGGTCAAGAGGAAAATGGTCAACACATGGAACACATACCCCTCCAAAACTACCCACTATCAAAGCTCTGACATACAAACAAAAAAACACACACCCACCTTCACAGAGGCACTCAACAGACATTTACGCAAACAGCAGAGACCAGCAAGATAGACACCCATTCAACCACCACTACACACCACAAACCACAGGACACATATCTCACCTACAAAGTGTGCCCCTCAACCTAAGCCCCTAAGGCTAACTTCCTTGCCCAATATAGTAATCATAGGTGACTCAATAGTGAGGCACACAGATGTCCCACTCACTAGGTTGAACATGGAGAAGGTAACAGTCAGTGGTCTATCAGATGCCAGAATCCAGTGCATAACACACCCATTCAGGTCACTCCACAACAACTACAAGTATCACTCTGTCATTGTCCATGTGGGTGTGAATGACCTGAGATGCATCTCCCTGGACTACATGAAAAGAGACATGGTGGCGCTCTCAGATTATGTGGGCCAGGCAGGTATGACAGTAGCCCTGAGCAGTATACTACTGTCACCCAGAATGATACTGCAGTACAAACAACAAATGATTGAGTTCAACAATTTGCTTAATTGTCTGGAGTCATTCTCAGGGGATCTAGTCATATCTCCCAACTGTACCGAATTATTAGTTTTTTACCAAGTTTTGGAGTTCAAATGAAGGGGTGACATGATTCCCGAGTGGCACTCCTTCATTTCCGAGTTTTTTCTTTGTTTTTTTTTTAATTTTTGTGCTGACAAAGCTGATGTCATCACATGTGCAATGATGTCAGCTCTATCAGGGCTATCAGCCTGCTGGAATTGAGCTCCTTGGAGCTCACGTTATGCACGCAGAACTTTCTGCTCAAATACGAGTGGGAACAGTAGAAATAATGGCAGCAGCACTGAATGGATTATGGCAGACCTGCAAACAAGCAACTCAATCCAGAACACTGAATGGAGGATTTACAAATGCGAGCAGGAATGGCAGCACTGCAGGTATCTTCTGACTCGAGAACAAGCTTTTTACCCATGAAGGTATGTAGCTCATACTGGTATTTCTCTGCTAACTGGGGACTGTAACATTTAAATTTCACAACTTCTAAGGCGCTTCTGTTAGGGCAGATCTTTTTCACAACTTTTAGAGGAAAATGAAAGTGAAAACAGAAAAGAACTGCTTTATGCAGAAGTACTGACAGGGTGTTATCAATACAAAAGGCACTTAAGTCTGTAGCCACAAAGTCCCCCTCCCAAACCACTACAACTGGCATAGTTAGAACATTTGCATTTATATGGAGAATATAACAAGCACAACAAACTAATTGCCTGCCCCAGAAAATCAAGCACGGCAATGGTACATGGCTTTTGGTTCTTGAATTGATTATTGATTTTTACATGTACACCCCCCAGAACCCTCCTCACACCTCACGCACGCATTTCATAATACTTTTTGTTTCACAGTAAAATATGTACAACGCCAAAATTAAACCCAATGCACACATCTCGGCATACCTCTCAACTGTCCAGATTTCCACAGATCTTTACATTTTTACCTCATATTTTTCAGTTTCTTCCCCATAAAACCTGTAATTTTCAGGCAAATTACTAAGGATTGAAGTAACTAAATAATGACAGACATTTGAGTTTTAGACTTCATATCCTTCACAGAATGCAGGTTATTGCAACAACTTTCAATTTTGCACCCCCCCCCTCCAGTTTAAAACACCAGTATTTAAAATTTGCCCCTATCTGAGGTCTTTCTGCTAAGGGGTTCAGAGGTGTGAGCCCTATTATCAAGCCATGCCCACCATCTCCTTTAATATAAGCCATACACTTGATCACTAAAAAGCGGTTGTAACTGATCCCTCAACCAAGCTGCTCCATGGAAGCTGAATATTTAGAAAAAAATAGTTGCTATAATAATAAAACCAACAACTCTGAATCTTCTATCCCCAAAATGTGAAACAAATGGGCAAATGTGGAACACCTGATAATTCTAACTAGGAAGCATAATTAAAAACGATTATTTCATGCTTAAAGATCTCTTGATGAATTAACATTATTCAATGTAATTTGCCATAAATATTACTTAAAAGCATTCTGAAGAATATGGGTGCATTAATATACAATTGACTGCCCAACGTAAAGGGAGAGAACCTGTGTGTGTGTGTGTGTGTGTGTGTGTGTGTGTGTGTGTGTGTGTGTGTGTGTGTGTGTGTGTGTGTGTGAAAAATGCCCCAGGTGAATATACCTGGTAGCCAAATGAGGTACTTAGGCTCAAACCTTAAACCTTTGGTACAAGTGACAACAGCCTAAAGTCCCTACCCACCACCCCTTGTGAAAGCTCTGGATTTATGTCTCATATTTGTTCTGTTCCTCATAAAATCTATGGTTTTGTGGCAAGTCAGTGAAGGACTGAATTCAATAATGACAGGCATTTGAATTTCAGACTTCATATTCTTCAGAAAATAAATGGTAACACAAAACCTTTTATTCTAGCAATTTCTAAGTTTTTAAGGTCAGTATTTGAAATGTGTCCCTATTTTTAGTGCTGTAATGTATTCCCCTATTATTGGCTTTGTCTACTTTTTTGTGCTAACAGGTTGAGAGCTAAGGTGAGAAGTGAGAACTGGTTTCTGTATTCCCCATTACTGGTGTTGTCCAGGTTTTTTGTGCTAAGAGATTGAGAGCTATGGTAAGACATGAGAACTGAATTCACTAAATGATAGTCATTTAAGTTCAGGAAACTGCTGATATGGCATAGTGGTATGTTGCTCTGACTGTACTGCACAGGATCCTCCAGGGTTCAAGACTTGGCAATGAAACGCATGGCTTTAACACATTTTATTCTAGCAACTTTCCCAAATTATATAATCAATGTTTAAAATGTGTCCCTGGTTTTTGGGCTTTTGTCCCCTCCAAAAATAATTAAATTTGGATTTCTTGTGCTGCAAATTTGAGAGATAAAGTTGAGTGTTGAGTAGAGTTTACAAGGGGCTGAGAGCTTCAGAGGAAGAGAATGTGGCTTATGCTGTCTGCTTGGATTGTTAATAGCATAACAGGTTTAATGCTTGATTTTGATGTAGAAGACTGTGGGTTCTACTCCCACAGTCTGTAGATGCATTGCTGATACTGTACTGTACTGTGCTGTACTTTTAAAGGGGGTGGGTGTAGCAAGTCAAGAGTGTAGCTGCAGATAAACAGAAGTAAACAAATGTCAAGCACAAAGGCATCTGTGTCTCAGTGGAAAAAAGCAAAAAATATTAAACCAAATTCAGGAACAGAAAATCAGAATAATTATATTCTGTGCTGCATTATAAGTAAAAATGTGTGTGTGGATGTAGACTTTTATGATGGAAATGTTCTGAATTGGGCAGTTCTGTCATTGGTTCATTTTGTTTCATTGCCTACTGGAAAAATGTTCAAACAGTAAATTTAAAATGTGCTCTAAGTCTAACAAGTGTGCTGTATTATACAAGGAATATAATTTAATAAAGTCAGGAAGGTGTATCAAAGAACCCATGTATGTTTCTTGTTTTGTGTACAAGGGGCCAATTGTTTGAAAACAGCCCAGTGATAATCTTTATCCACCACTGGCCAAATGCATTTTCTTTGGATGTGGTGTGGGTTTCAATGCTGTTTCAATGAATGTGAGGTTTCAAGGGCAGAGATGCTTTAATGCTATGCTTATTTTCATTGTGAGACAGTATCACTTTGTTTAGCAGATATCTATTAGTGTTTGTGCATTGTGCTATAAAAAGTAAAAATAACATCCGAATAATCAATGTAGAAGTAAAGCATTATGCAGTATGCATATTAGTGTTTATGGTAAATAGGGTAAATAGCCAGGTAATGGGACATTGGAATGGCTGCAGGGGGACTCTAGTGCCATATTGTTGTTGTCTGTTCAGTTTATGTTTGAAAGTTGATATCCTATAATTCCATTGGAGTGGGTGGGTTGCATAATTATGTATGCTAGTTTTATGTTAATCAACATAGAGATTTGTACCTATTTTTCATGGGCCTTGTCCAGATTTTTTATGTTTCCAGGTTGAGAGGTATGAATCCAGTATCTGTCTGCTTGTGATGACATGATTAACAGACTGTGATGGCTTGCCAGAGATGGCCTGCATCTGTCACCCCCTGGGTTTCCAGGTACTGGCTAAGTGTCTTGTCACTCCTATAGTGCCTTTGTAGGTGGTGTTCGAAATCAAATTACCACTGTAACAGCTATACATAAATGCAATCTGAGGGTCATGCTGCTCAACACTAGATATCTAAATGTTGAAATTCAGTCACTCAAAGCACTCCTCGAAATGGAGAACATTGACATTTGTGCTGTAACTGAGACCTAGTTTACAGCAGCAAACAGAACCCATGCACTACCAGGCTATAACTCCTTCCACACCTGTCAGCCCCAAAACATGGATCACAGTTTCAAAGGCTGTGTGATCTCCATATTCATAAAGGATATACACACCTCCAGACTAGTATCCCAGCATACTTCAAGTACAACTGACATCGGGTAATAGTGCAACCCAGGTCATAGCCTGCTTTAGGTCCCCATCCACGTCCATAGACTCTCAATCCACATTCCTCAACACCCTGGAATCTATCAAGGTCCACCCCAGCACTCTCATACTAAGATACTTCAACTACCCCTCCATCATCTGGGAAAGATACTCAAGCACCAATACACTGACCCAACACTTCCTGGCATTCATCAGTTCCAATGCCCTGGACTAGCTCATTCTGACAAGCAACATACTTGACCTGTGTTGATTACTAGCATATGGGACCATAGGTTGACAACAGCAGTCAGTCACTACCTGGTCAGATCCAACCATAAAGTAATCACCATGGAAATCCTCATCTTACCCACACCATCTGCAAAGGTAACCACCTGAAAAATTTCTCCAAAACTGACTTTGGACTCCTAAAGATAGAGGTGGCTAATTTCACAGCACCCATGCTAATGGAAAATACCTGCATGACTGCTGAATCATATACAAATGCACTGTACAAACATGTACATCAATGCATGGAACTAGCCATACCCAACAGAATCATGATGCTCTCCTCCAAACACTGGAGATCAATCTGGTAGTCCCCTGCCATTAATAACCTGTACAACAGAAGGAAGAAATGGTTGCAGAAAAAGGTGGAGTCCCAAGAGTGGTAAAACTCCCTTATTAGCCTCAACAACAACTTGAGATCCCTCATGAAATCACATAAAGCCAGCTATGATGACAGAATTGCAGCAGACACTGACAACAATCACAAAGCCTTTGATAGTTATATATCAGGATCCGCCACATAACACAAGCACTCAGGTCACTCCAGAACAAGTACAAATATGACTCTGTCATTGTCCATATTGGTGTGAATGATCTGAGACGTACCTCCCTGGACTACATGAAAAGAGACATGGAAGAGCTCTGTGATCATGTAGCCCAAGCCGTTATGACCCTGACTCTGAGTAGCATCCTGCCCTCAACAAGAATGATGCCACAGTATAAAGAAAAAATGATCAATTTCAACAGTTGGCTAAGTTTCTGGTGTCATTCAAAGGGGATCCAGTATCTGTCTGCTTGGGATGACATGCTCAACAAGCCAAGTTGCTTCACAAGAGATTACTTGCACCTGTCACCCTTAGGCTTTCAACTACTGGCCAAGGCTTTTGCCACCCTGATAGGGCCTTTTTTTGGCAAGAATCAAAAGACAAACCCACCACTGTAAATAGCACAAGTAACCAAAAACTAAGGGTATTGCTACTCAATGCCAGAAGTCTAAACCTCAAAACGCATGCACTCGAGGCACTCCTCAGTATAGAGAACATCGATATCTGTGCAGTAACAGAAACCTGGTTTAAGGCTCCAGAGAGCACCCCAGCACTACCAGGCTATAACTCATACCATACTTTTCAGCCACAGAACCCGGACCGAAACACAAAATGTGGGGCTGTATCCATATTCATCAAGGATACCAACACCTCCAGGTTAGTGGTGCAGCACAATGCCTCAGAGATCATCCATGTGCAACTAACAATGGGCAAAACTGCAATTCAAATTGTAGCTTGCTGCAGATCACCTGCCATGACCCAGGACCCCCATTCCTTATTTTTGGAGACACTAGAAAATATGAAGGTCCTACCAAATGCCCTAATATTGGGTGATTTCAATTACCCAAACATTAACTGGGAGAACTATTCAAGTACTATCTCCCTTGCCCAATGCTTCCTAGAATTTATAAACTCATATGCCTTGGATCAACTGGTCAACACCCCCACCAGAGGTGACAACATATTGGACCCGGTCATCACCAACATAGGCAACCGGTGTTCTACACCAGAGGTCAACTCATTGCTGGTTATATCAGACCATAGACTAATCACTCTGGATATCCACATTCCTTCCCCACCCACAATCAAGGAAACCACCATGAAAAACTTTTCAAAAGCAAACTTCACATTACTTAAGACCAAGGTGGAAAGGTTCACAGCCCCCATGCTAAAGGACAATGCTGTCCAAGCTGCTGAATCCCATACAAAGGTACTCTATGAGCACCTGCAAGACTGCATGGATCATGCTATCCCAAGCAAAACCAAGACTCACTCCTCCAAGAAGATGAAACCAGTCTGGTGGACCCCTGCCATAAACAAGCTATACAATAGAAGGAGGAAACTACTACAGAAAAGAGTAAAATTCCAGGAAGGCAAGACATCCCTGGTCAGTATCAGCAAGAAACTACAATCCCTCATAAAATCATCCAAGGCTAGCTTCGAAAGAAAAATTGCCAAGGACTCCAAAGATAACTACAAAGTGTTATTTAGCTATGTCAAGAACCTAAGTGGAAACTCTCAGATCTGCTCAGAGTTAGTGCAGAATGGCACAAAATACACTGAACTGACTGATATTGCCAACATTCTGGCAGACAGGTTTAATGCAAACTTCATCCCCTCTCACCCCCTAAAGGGCCCATAACCATACCAGAAGAATGTAGAGCCCCGGCAACCACTGACACAAAAGCCCTATCTAAGGCCAAAAACACAGCTTCAATGAGACCAGATGGTGTCCCAGGCTGTGTCTTACATGAACTCCAAAATAAACTAACCCCTCACCTAAACACACTATTAAAACTCAGTCTCTCTACAGGCTACATACCCATAGAGTGGGCACAGCAACAGTTATCCCGATCCACAAAGGTGGAGCCAAAATGGACCCCGGGAACTATTGCCTTATAAGCCTGACTAGCCTGGTCTGTAAGGCTATGGAGTGCATCATCATAGAACTCATTAACAGAGACACTGGGAACATCCAAACACTGGACCCTACCCAGTTTGGCTTTATTAACGGTGGATCTTGCCTCCTAAACGTGGTGGACTTCTTTGAGACAGTTACCAAGGTTTTAGACAAGGGAAATGAGGTCCCCACACCCTACCTAGATCTTGCAAAGGCTTTTGACACCATTCCCCATTCTGGTATTATAGACAAGCTCACCAGCCTGAACATAAACACCTACATCATGAGATGGGTTGCCAATTGGCTCATGGATAGAACCCACACAGTGAGAGTTGTAGGCTTTAGGCCCAACTCTAATCCGGTTACAAGTGACGTCCCCCAGGGCTCAGTCCTGGGACACCTCCTGTTTGGTATATACTTCTCAGAGGTACAGGCAGGTGCAGGAGGACTATGGCTGACCAAGTTCACAGATGGCTGCAAACTGTGGGCCATAATTGACTCTCCGGCTGATACAGACATCCTCCAGAAGGGTCTCACTGAGACGGATACCTGGTGTCAAAATCATGGCCTCAAGCTAAATGCCAAAAAGTACATAGTCATCCCCTTTGGAAAAAACAAAGTACCCATGAACTACCACATACGTGGTAGTCCCCTAAATACAGAAAATGAAATAAGGGATCTGGGGACCCAAGTAGATAGTAATCTCTCCTTTGATAATCATATTGCCAAGGTGGTTAGAAAATCCTTCTATGTGGCTGACTTAATCAAAAAAGGGTTCGCATCTAGAACAAAAGAGGTTATTATGCCCCTCTACTCATCACTCATCAGATCCATCATAGAGTACAATGCCCCATTTGGGATGTACCATACAAGATACCTGCAACAGCTGGAAAGACCACAGAAGTACCTCACCAAGAGGATTACTGGCTTCAAACAGATGCCTTATGCAGCCTGACTGAAGAAACTCCAGCTGTACTCAGTTGCATACCACCTACTCAGAGATGATCTCTGCTTGACATACAAGGCCATGTCCAACCCAGAATTGATGGACATGCTCCACCGAAAAAAAACAAATCCCCGAGAGCCACACTCTCTAGGGATCTAAACCTCACCATAATGATAAATAGGACTTGCTGTAGGGATAGATTCCTGTTCCAGAGACTCCCCAAGCTTTGGAACAGGATTCCAATCTACATTAGGCAGAGCCCCTTGCTAACACTCTTCAAGAGAAACCTTGACGAGTGGATGGGAAACAGAAAATTTACCCTGGGGATTACTGCAGTGGCTCTGCTGGACAGAGGCACAGGGAACTAATCTAAGGGGGTGTTGAAAGCCAACACATTCTGGCTAGGCTTACATATGCCCTCAGGCAGATAGTCTAGTACTTACCTATGAACATATGAACCTATAAGAATCTCCACGGCAATACCCAGAAGTGCTCTGAGTTACTGCACAATGCTACTTCCTATACTGAGCCAACAGATATTGACAACATTCTTGCCAACATATTCAGTGCCAGCTTTACCCCCTCTCCCCCCTAGGGGAACAATCATGATGCCAGAAGAATGCTACGCACCCAGGATTACTGCCACCCAGGTTAAACATGTATTGTTCACGGGCAAGAATACAGCTTCCATGGGACCTAAAATTATCCCTGGCTGTGTTCTGCATAAACTAGAAAGATACCTGGCACCACATCTGTGTGCCCTGTTCAGTCACAGCCTCACCTAAGGCTTTGTCCTTCCCAAATGGCATACTGCTACAGTCATCCCTCTCCATAAAGGGGTCACAACTACAAACCTTGGGAATTATCAGCTGATTAGCCTGACGAGTTTGATACGTACAGTTATGTAGCACATCATCTGGGACCTGATTGACAAACATATAGGTAATCTCCTAACTCTGAACCCCATACAGTTTGGCTTTGTGAAAGGCAAATCATGCCTGCTCAACCTGGTTGACTCTTTGAGTCAGTCAGCAGGGCTGTGTATGACAGTATGGCACTGCATACAGCATACATCAATCTGGCCTAGACTCTTGATACCAATCTTCAGTCAAGAATTATTGATGAACCCACCAAACTAGGCATCAACCCCTATATCACTGGGGGGGGGTTGCAAACTGGCTCACAGATAGAACACAGAGTGAGAAATCAGTGAGTTCCAAGTCAGACTGCCAACCAGTCACAAGTGGAGTCACACAGGGATCACTCTTGGGTACTCTCCTGTTCAGCATCTACTTCTCCGGAGTCCTGGCCAGCACAAAGGAACTCTGGCTCACCAAGTTCACAGACAACTACAAGCTGGGAGCCATAAATAACTCCACAAGTGATGCTGACATCTTACAGAAAGGCCTCACTGAGACCACTGACTGGTGTGAAAACCATGGTCTGAAGCTTAACACCACAAAATGTATCATCATCCCCAATGGTAAAAACTCAGTTCCCACTAAGCACCACATTGATGTGAGCCTACTGAACACTGTAGGTATTATAAGAGATTTGGGGACACAAGATGACTGCAACCTCTCCTTTAACCACCACATTGCCACTGTGGTCAGGAAATCCTTCTATGTGGCACATCTCATTACCAATGGTTTTGCATCCAGGAAGAAAGAGGTCATCATCTCTGTGTACTTTTCCGTCATTAGACCAATCATCAAGTATAATGGCCCATTTGGCATGTACCTCAGTAGACACCTGCAACAGCTTGAGAGGCCACAGAAGTACCTCACAAAGAGGAGACTAGGCATTAAACACATGTCCTTCACAGACAGACTCAAAAGACTCCAGCTATTCTCTGTCTCATATACCTACTTAGAGGAAATATTTGCTTGACTTGCAAAGCCATGTCTGACCCAGCTCTTTTAGAAATGCTAAATCTAAAGACATCCCAATCCCTCTGCACCATACACTGCAGGGACCTCAACCTCATTACCACAATCAAACTAGCATGCTGAAGGGACAGGTTCTTCATCCAGAGACTGCACATGCCCTGAAATAGACTTCCCATACATGTCAAGCAAAGCACCTAGATGACCTTTTTCCAGAGAAATCTTGAGTGGGTGGGTAATAAGAAGTTCCCTCCAGTGATCACTCCAGTGGCTCTACTTGATGGAGGGACTGGGAAGTAACGGCGGGTGGCACAGTGGCAGGGCACTTCTATGGGCTAGGCTTGTAATGGCTCCAGGGCCATTAGCCTAGTAAACATCTATGAACCTATAAGGGGAGTGACATCAGCATGACTGCTAAAGTAGCCCAACAGGTGGTAAACTTATGAAAATACTTCTTCCTACAAACATACACACTTACCCACACACACATTTGCCAGATCTGAGAGTAGAAACCCTGCCTATCTAGTTATTTGGACTACAGTGTTACACAGTTATCGCACGGGCTACAGAGATTACTGGGCTTGCAACTGGCCAAAGGTGCTGATAAGGGAATGACATCAGCAGGACTGATAAACTAGGGCAGTGGGTGGATACAAACATACACACTTACACATCCACACACTCATTTGCCAGATCTGAGAGTAGAACTCCTGCTTATCTACTTATTTATACTATAGTGTTACATGGTTATCTCACACACTACTTTCTCACACACTACAGAGCTTCCTGAGCTGACAACTGGCCAAATGTGTTAATAAGGGGAATGACATCAGCAGGAGTGATAAAGTAGGGCAGTGGGAGACTTATCGCAATACTTCTTCTTACACACACACACACACACACACACACACACACACACACACACACACACACACACACTCATTTTCCAGCTCTAAAATTAGAACCCCTGTCTAGCTAATGATCTGTACTATAGTGTTACACTGTTATTACATGTGCTACGGAGCTTACTGGGCTGACAACTGGCCATAGTTGCTGATAAGGGGAATGATATCAGCAGGAGTGATAAAGTAGGGCAGTGGGTGGGAGACTTATCAAAATACTTCTTCTTACAAACATACACACACTCATTTGCCAGTTCTGAAATTAGAACTTCTGTCTAGCTAGTGATTTGTGCTATAGTGTTACACAATTATCACACATGCAAGGGGTCTTACTGGGCCAACAACTTGCCAAAGGTGCTAATAAGGGGAATGCCATCAGCAGGACTGATAAAGTAGGGCAGTGGGTGGAAACTTATCAAAATACTTCTTCCTACAAGCATACATACTTACACACCCACACACACATTTGCCAGATCTGAGAGAAGAACCCCTGCTTATCTAGTTATTTATACTATAATGTTACACAGTTATCACATGTGCTACAGAGATCACTGGACTGACAACTGGCCAAAGTTGCTGATAAGGGGAATGACATTAGCAGAAGTGATAAAGTAGGGCAGTGGTGGAAGACTTATCAAAATACTTCTTCTGACAAATACACACACACACACACACACACACACACACACACACACACACACACACACACACACACACACACACACACACACACACACACACACACACACACTACACACAGCGTCATTTGCCAGTTCTGAAATTAGAACCCCTGTCTAGCTAGTGATTTGTACTATAGGGTTACACAATTATCACACATGCAAGGGGTCTTACTGGGCTAACAACGGGCCAAAGGTGCTAATAAGAGGAATGACATCAGCAAGACTGATAAAGTGGGGCACTGGGAAGTGTTGTGTGTGGGAATGGCTTAAAACTGTGTTACCTACAAACAAACAAACACACACTCCCTCAATCTCACATACACAACTGTCACTCACACACACACACACACACACACACACACACACACACACACACACACACACACACACACACACACACACACACACACACACACACACACACACACACACACACACACACAGTTTCCAGTAGTGAGATTTGAATCCTACCTATCTAGGTATTTGTACTATAGTGTTAAACAGTTATCGCACATGCTACAGAGCTTATGGGGGTGATTGGTGTCCAATGGTACTTCTAAGGTGAATGACAGCAGCAGATCTTGTGAAGTAGGGCAATGTGATGTGTACTGAGTGGGAAGAGTCTCCTAATACTTAGACTTATGGGTGCACACACACACACACACACACACACACACACACACACACACACACACACACACACACACACACACAGGCAGGTGATGTGATATTATAAACCCAGCCTCAGTACTGTTACACAATGGGGCTCACCTTTTATGCTGGCATGTGCAACTGTTTACAATTGGTATGCCACTGTCCACAGCAGGACATCACTGTATGCCATTCCAGGTATCTGTGTGTGTGACTCACTCTGTTTGTGTCCCCCTGTGTATCTCTCTCTATCACTGTCTGTCTCTCAGTTCCCCACATCTATGTGTGTGTATGCTTGACATATGTTATCTAATGCCTATATATATATATATATATATATATATATATATATATCTATATATATGTAGATATATATGTGTGTGTGTGTGTGTGTGTGTGTGTGTGTACCTCACACAGCAGATGCAGATATAAAACATATGGGCTGCCTACAGCTAGCTGAGGGTAGTCCTGCCTAATGTATGGGGACAGTTGAGGTGTACATAGCTGTCTGTATGTACAGACATATGTACACAATATAGTCATATATTCCGATGTGGGTTCCAGCATGTCCTGTGATTTTCTCAATGTAGTAGCATGCCCAGTGTGACCTTCTATAGTTAGAGTGGGACTCCACTCCTGAGATAGGTGTACTCCAGTCCAGGGTTTTGTGTGCTACAGCCATACCTCTCGGGAGTACACAGGACTTTCCTCAGGGTACTCAGTTTGTTTAGCAGACATTTTCTGACATATCTGTAGTCTGAAACTGCAATGTGTTGTGTCATTCCCTAGAACCAGACATCCTCAGATCATCACAATGCTTTTCCAGAGGAATACTAGTTGTATGAAACATAGACCAATATTTTGAGGGCAGCTATATAAATTCTTGCCCAACAAGGCCATTTATGAGGTGTGGCTACAGACAGTTTATTAATGACATGGCTGTGTAAACAATCCAGCAACCTGGTGATATACTGGTTAAGGATCTCCCACTTGTGTGGTAGCTTTCTAACCTGACATGTCATATCCTTGTGTGGGTATACCTCACACCTGTACATTTTTTGTCAGGTTGTCCAGGTGTTTGGCTGGCGATTTCATCCTTTCTCCATAAAATTGTGTTTTTATAGCAATTCAGTTATATATAATTGAAGAGTGATGTTACAAAATGACAGACATTACTGTTTCAGACTACACAACCTTCAGACAATTCATGCTACTGCAAACTCCTCACCTACCAACTTTCTCACTATGTGAGGGCAATATTTACAACACATGCCTATCATTGTGCCTTTGTTCCAATTTTATTTCCGCCCTTGTCCAAACATCTTGCTGTCAGAGGTTGGGAGTTATGGGTGTTGGTACAGAGTGCATTCAACTGTGCAGGCATGTCCATTATATGTAAAAGCAAACATAAGAAAAAAGGATTATTGAGAATGACCACTGGCAACAGTACCAAAAAGCAGCTATATTCACAAAAGCCTTGGCACCTCCACTACACATCCTTCAAGATGTCACTAATATGTGTAGTATATTCCACATAGCACTGTGACTTCCAGGTATGTCAATGGCAGATCAGTGGGTGTCACTGACATGCATAACAGTTGACATGGCAGTTATCTGCAAATGGTCCTGTCAAAAGCAGCACTGTACCTAGGGCACTATAAGACGACTCCCAGGAGAACATACTGGCCAGATCCAGACAGTATTAACCACATATACACATAGGCAATTGACCCCTGTATATTGTGGACAGGCAACATGTTTTCATATGTATTGGTACAGCCCTGCCAATGTGTGCTATGCTTCTATTTCCCTGCAGAGATACATGTTACTGCATTTGTGTGGGTATATGGGGGGGGGGGCACACCTGTCAACTCTACACATTTGCACAGACTTTGCTCACATTTGCTTTACATTTTGGTTCCATTTACCATACTATTGTGCCATTCCTTGGGGACTAGAGGCATATCATTAAAGAGTCCAGGTCACATTGTACTGGTATACATTTGAGTTTCAGACTTCTTACCCTTCATAGCCTTACTGTAACTGTGGGTCCTGCTGTGCTATGTGTGAGTCTGTAGGTGGATAATTCAACATTGCCATCATGTGTGTGCCTTTACCAGACATTTATCTGTGGTTTTCTACAGCTGACTTGCTGTGTGAGTGTGAGGGGTGGGAATGGAACCCCCCACTCTGACAATGCCTGTGACCTATGACCCCTCAGTTAGTTGTCCCCACACATATACTGCAATGGATTTTGCCACCTTGAGTACTACTGCATAGTGTGTGGAGGCCAGTTTTGAGCAGACATTTCCTGGTGTCTCACATAGCTGTCATTGTGCGCTGCTATCCCAGTAGGCCTCTCCATTCCCTTGCATTCATGCAACATTACTATAGGTATGCTAGTAAAACATATTAATCCATTCATTTACTGTTAAGAAGACTGACTTACCTTGTGCTTGTGGCAGTTGTAAGGATGGTGCTTGAGGTGTGCCTATATTGGATGAACATAGTTCACTGTCTATACATGGTAAGTTACAGTTAATGTGATGTGTGCGTCATCCATTTTACTGTGTGTGTGAGTCAGAGAGAGGTGTCAGTCCCTGGGGTCCCCTACAGTGTCAGTGTGTGTGCTATGCATTGCCTCTTTGCCAAGGCCTGAGCATACTGGGCATGCCTCCATCTGCCTACAGGAGCAGGCTCAAAGGCCTCCTCCTGTGAGTCCCTCTGTGCCTGTGGAGACCTTGGCAATGGTGGTGGGCTTGTGGCCCTTCCCCATGCTGTTCCTGCTGCAGCTGTTTCTGCAGCATCATATTGTGTAACATGGCACATACTATGAACATGTGTGCACATTTGGCTGGAGATTACTGTAAGGCTCCACCAGATATGTCAAGGCAGTGGAAACATGACTTGAGCATCCCAAACACATACTCTATAATGATCCTGGTTTGTGCATGTGCCTCATTATGGCATTCTTGTGTGGGCGTGTGTACATTTCTGATGGGTGTCATCATCCACGGCTCTAGTGCATAGCCAACATCCCCCACCAGATGGCTATATGGGATGCCCCCACTGGGAAATGCCTGGAAAAGCTGTGATAAATGCCAGATGTGGGAGTTGTGATAGCTTCCAGGGCTTGCCATCACACACATTCAAGATAAAGCCCTGGGCATTGTGCATGGCCTGGCAGATGATGGAGTTGAATCCCTTGCAGTTTATGTAGTCCCTACCCTGTTCACCAGGTGGTGCTTTGATGTGGATGCACATGCAGTCTCTGGCACCCTGTACCTCCAGGTATTCTGCTACATGGTGGAAGAGGTGCATATTGCTGGTCCTCTCCTCACAGGTTTTGGGGAATTAAATGTTCTCACCAGCATGTAGTAGCATGGCATCCAGGAACTGGTGGAGTCCCTAAATGCAAATGCCTGTGAGACCCCCATGATATCCCCAGTAGGTCTTTGGAAAGTACCTGTAGCTAGAATTCTTAAGGCTACACATACCTTGGTATCCACTGCGATGGGTTCCCCCTCTGTTGGTTCTAGGTCTGAGTTGAGTCCAGCACAGCTCAGTGATTTGCTGACGTATGTCTCTGTCCACCATGTAGCTCTCTACTATTTCCAGATCATGTAGCACCTAGTAAGTTACCCTGGGTATGAGCACTCTCCTCCTCTTCCTTGGTCTGTGGTGGTTGTCAGCATTATCCTCCTCTCCACCATCAGCCTCTAGCACATACTGAAGGATCAAAGCAATGGCAGCCCCTAACAATTTTCCAGTTAAAATTCCCCAGCATGTGTACACCAATGGTGCAGAGTTTGTGGGGAAAAAAAACAGGCTGTAAGGTGTTTCCATACCTTATACTGTTGTGCTGTAGATGCTGCCTGTATGATTGGCTGACTATGATGCATTCCACCTGCCAGCTATGTTATTTGTACTTGATTGCTTTAATTCTGCTATTTTCCTTTTTTTTCTTTTCCCCCTTCCCATTTCCTCCTTTTTTAAGCTCAGAGGTGCGCCGTGCAAACCTGTTGCCCAAATGTAAATAGTCCTGCTATTTCTGTTTTTTTTTTTTTTGTTTGTTTGTTTTAGACCAGGTGCACACTGAACAAACCCATTTAGCTTATGTAAAGAGTAAGAAATGGCCCTCCTCTGGGCCCAAACATACTCCTCAGTTCATGGAATAAGTCAATACAGCCTCAGACACACCCTCTTGCTTAGCTGTGCTTAGCTAAGCTTATCTCTGCACCTTAAAGCTCCAATATGCTTACAACATGCCTTACACACCCCCTTTTCATGTCTTTTGCTCCTTCTGGTTACACCATAGTGCTAGAGCACCTACACGGTTAGGTGCAGTTTGGGACTTAGAAGATTTTTGTTATTCAGTAAATTTCCCCTCATTTACATACCCCACAGCCTTAGTCCATAGTTACTCCACTTACACAGAGCCTTTCCCCTTGACAACCAGTGTTCCCTGGTATTGTTTTCATTCTGCATGCCACAGATTATAATGGCAAAAATACAGATTTTCCTTAAAATTGAGTTTTTACAAATTATTTTCAGCATGATCCCATTTACGCGCCACTGTCCTATGCTTAAATGACCGAGATCAGCCAAAAAAAATAAATTGATTTTCATAAAATAAAACAATTTTCCATGCCAAAGGCTATAGATTTGGCCAATGGCATGCCTAAACAGTATAATACATGCTTTTTTGAGAGATGTCATGCCTATATTTTCTTATTTGCAGAAATGTATTCAGTTAGTAACCGAATACATTTCTGCAAATAACACTGTTCTTGCACGGATACCTGGCTTCTTGGTAAATCACTAATTCACCTCATTTGCATGGTTTTAACCAACAAATGAGGTAATTAACATTCTGTAACCATATCCATGCAGGAACAGTGTAGGCACGCTCATGCATGTCAAATCAGCTGTTTGCTGCATCGCTCAGCGACCATATTCCGTGCAGGAATGGCTACACTATTCCTAAATGGAAATATTGGCTTAATGAATCCTGGGGTTACATTCTGACAAAATACAAACGTGTAGTTATTACTGAATTATTTAATGTAAATATTGAAGTCAAAATGCAAAATATTACAAACTATGAAAAAAGTTGTAATAAAAATTATTAGAAATTCTGGGGACAAAGAAATGTAAATTAAACTGGCGTGTCATGTGTAAATGTGGACGGCAGCTGCATCATGGAAATCAGTCTATATTAGAACACCAAATATTCAAAATTTTGAGTGTTCTAATATCAACTCATTTTCAGCGAACGCTGAAAATATCGAAGAAACAGAAAAACAAATTTTTCCTAGGGAAATAATTTGGCTGTCCATTTCTGTTACTTCGGTATTTTCAGCGCTGTGGTGGAAAGTTATGGGTCAGGTTCAGATAAGTGTGCGATTGTGTGGGTGTGAGGGTTAGGGCAGGGTAGGTGAGTTAGGATTGGGGCACGGGTGAAGTGACTGTGCAATAGTGATGGACCTTAGGGTTAGGGTTTGGGTTAAGGTAAGTGGATAGTTAGTGGTGTATGTATAGTTCAGTGTAGGGTTAGGTGTAAGAGAGGTGTATGTGTGTGGATTGCTATTTGTTTGGTGTGCTTGTGTTATGTGTATGTGTTTTGGAACAGCAAATTTTTTCCCTAGGAAAAAATTCACTGTTATGAATGTTCGATGTTTTCAATTTTCGATTCATAGCATTCGATATTAGAACACTCGAAATTTTGAATGTTCGGTGTTCTAATATAGACCCATGGAAATCATAGTAGATTAAAATGTTCAAATGGACGTCTTTTATAGTTTTCAGGATGTGATGTGTCCTTTGCACTTCAGCAACACTTTGTAGGCATCAATCTTACTGAACTCTCAACTAGGTGAAATAAATGTACTTAAGCTTCAAAGCAATAAAACCAACAACTTAATTGTCCAAAAGGAGCAAGAAAAAAAAGAAAAGCCCCAAAATATTGGATCACTGCTGGTGCACAAATATAACCATACTAGCAATAATTTCTAATGAAAAAGTGATCAGAGATTTTTAATTCTGGCAATAATTATATAAAACTTGTCCACATTACATTCAACCAAATGAAGTCAAAATACTTTTGTTTTCAGTGTGGAAGTCTTCTTAGTAACACTGGATTAGATTAAGATGTTTTTTTGTCTTAGATCTGCCATGCACTCTCACATTTTCCCTTATTTGACAGAGGCAACTTGTAAATGCTGTGCCACCTAAACAGAACTATACACCCCTAGGTATTTTATGTTGTCAAGTATATAAGTAAATCCATGGCTAGACTTAAAATGCCTCTTGGAGCTATTCATACCTCTCAACTGTCCATGATTTTCAGGGAAATCCCAGATTTTCACCCACATTTTAGCTCTGTCCTTAAAACTGGCGACTTTTAAAAGAAAAGGTGGTGAGCTAAACGTAACTAAATAATGATAACAATTAGAGTTATAGACTTTTTTACTTCAGTAAATGCATATGTATTCACATTTTTCTTATTCTGTTAATGCCTCAGGTTAATAGTACTAATGATTAAAAACTGCTTTTGATTGTGCATGATTACTTCTGGATTTGTTTCTGATTCTCTTGAGATTTGTCCCTGTTTCAGTGCAAGCTATGGGGCCAACAGCCTAGTAATCACCTATGAGTTTATTATAATATGATCCAATAGTGGAAATGTCGTTGATTTCACTACAGATTTAATGGTACTCGCAACTATTTTGGATAATGTAGCTTAGTCTGTTAGTTTGTGAGACTCAAAGTGGATGAGCATAGAATGGACATTATCAACAGTTGTAGGAAAGGATGTCTCAGTGCTTCTTGAACGTGAAGAGAAAGATCACCAAAGTGTTATGTTCCATTTGTCTTTCTTTTTCTGCTTTATTACATGGTCCATCACTGAAGTTTGTGATATTATCAAAGTGGCTTTTTGTTGTCAGAAACTGTGACAGATCATCATCACTGTATTAATGTAACTGAGACTCTCTAGACATAGTAAATCTTTAATAAATAATTAAAGAAAGCAATTATTACTAATGCTAATAAGAAGTAGGTGTTCAACATGGCAAAGATAACTATATCACTGCACAATTATCAATGGTATATACACATAGCTCAGATAGCTGTCAGCAGTGTTTAGAGTTTAATATTAGAAAGCACATTTTTGAAAGCAGTAGCAGAATGAATAATATTATATGCATGTGAACTAAATATGCAGACAATATTCATTTGAATTTGTATGAATAATATTACTGTACGCATGTGGACTGAGTATGCAGACAGTAGTCATTTGAGTTTGTATGTGGGAGAAAATGTTTCAAAATAATGGTGGTTTTAGAATATGTATTATGGTGATTTTAATTTTAGTTAATGTATAGTTTGCTTTAAAAAGATTATATTATTGTTTGGCAAATACATTTATGAGTTTTGATGACTGCAGCATTTTCATTAAGCAATGCATAACTATAGTAAAATATGTGCCCTTTTTAGACGCTGAAATATTTGTTTTTAAAAATAACATAGACAGCAGTGCTGGGATGGTTGTATAGTGGGTATGTTCAGTGTTTCTGATAATAAGAGAATGGTACAAAATGGTGTACCAACTAACTATGGACAGCTCTGTGAGAGACAAATTAAATTTAGAAATCTTATATTTATGTACATGATATGTAATAAACAGTAACACATATTTTACATATTAAAATGAAGGTACATGAAATTGCATACATTGAAAATAATCAGCCTTTAACTTATTGCATTTTTGCTTTCAGATGTGGATGTCTATTACTGGTTTATTCTTATTAAAGGTTAATTTACTACAAATTCCATATCATCAACCTATAGATACAGAGTTAGTTACTGATTGGTTCTATGTTGGGCCAAAAGGGTCTATATTAGAACTGCAAAAGTCCTACTCAGCGAATATGCAATCATCGACACATATTATCCTAACTGCGAATACACTGAACGCTCTTTTGTTGTGTCTTTCGGCTTTTCCCTGTTAGGGGTCGCCACAGTTGAACTCCGGTCCACTAATGATTGGCAGTAGATTTTTACGTGCCGAGTTGCCAGCCCTGATGCACAACCTTCGAAGAAGGTACGCCCATTCAGGCATGACTCCACACAGAAGATGCTCTAGCTGAGAATCAAACAGGACAACATCTTACTGTGAGGAGATAACGCTACCGCAGCACCACCACCGCAGTTTTGAATACACCGAATGCTCTAAACCATGAACTCGAACCATCATAGTTGTCCAACTCCACCGCATGCTACATACTACCTACACAAACAAAATAAATAAACCTCATACATACAATTAACAAAACCATACTTCTAACCCTACACTAAACCTTACATACATTATTATCTATGCACTTACCTTAACCCGCATCCTAACCCTAAGGTCCGTAACTATCGCACACTTACCTTATGGAGCTGTACCGCAGAAGGGCCAACCATGACGATACGACATTTTGGATTTCACGCTTCAGGACGATCTGTGTTTTCGCGGTTCGACATATATATATATATATATATATATATATATATATATATATATATATATATATATCATATGTGTGTAAGTGTATATATTCTGAAAGTCACTGCATACTTCACCTTGTAATAAAGAATCCTTTTCAATTTCTTCCTCTTTTTCTATTTTTTTCTATTAGCATGAGCACTCTGGAAATACCACATTGTGCAAAGATGTTTGCATATTATTTCTGTTAAGGCGTCATACTTCTCCTTTTTTGCCATTTCAGTTGGATGCATATATAATTTGCAAGTATGGTCTCCATCCTGTTTATTTTTGGAGATGGACTTTATATTGTATAGACCTAATGCTTTGGATTACATAGATAATTCACAGGCTGTAGGTTAATTTGCAATGGCAATATCCCTAAGTGTTTCTCTGAAATATTTCTAGTTCTAAATGTTCAGTTCAACTATGAAACGTTGACTCATTTTTCAAAGTTTTCATTTGTATTATTCTGCAAGTCTCTATAGTTGATCCAAGCATTTGCATTAACAGATTAACTTCCGGCAATTAAGTTATGTTTTACCTCTCACAAAGGAAGCATCACTATTTTGGTATTTGCCCTGCAATTCCGGTCCACTGACACTCTTCTGTGTTTTGTACATTTGTCGTGTAACATATCTTCTGCTGTTTCTTCTTTTGAGCTGTGGTGACATCTTTTTTTAACGTGCTGTTTATTTTCATAGCTGCATGATTCTCTAATGTTCTACTTGGTTTTCTAAAATTTCTGATTACCTTCTCTAGCTGAATAAACCTTTTAATGTGATATCTGTGACAGATCATTCCTTTCATCTCACCTCTCTTACTAATAAACTGTATAATCTGTATTTTAATTTCTGAATCTGCGTTTGTTAAATAGTGATTTTACCACAGAAAATACATGTATAGTGATTCATTTGGTTCTTCTGTTGATTTTGAAAGTTAAACATGTCATATTTGTTTTTGCCTTGAGGTACTTGTCTGGTTCTCCATTTTTTAACAATGTTTGGTATATTTCATACAAATCGTCAGTAGTTGCATGGATAATGAAAGATCTGCCATTATTATATTATTATATTATATTATTATTACTGTTGTTATCATCCTCAGTGATATTAAGTGCTGTCATGTAGTTACTGAATGTTGATACTCACGTGGTACACAGTGAACCTAGGCAGTTTCTAAGTCTGTACTGAATGGTACAATACTTGGAGTCTGAGTAATAGTTTTGTTGTTGCCCTCTGTAAGCTAATTGTCTCTAATACTATTTCTCTTTGCCCTAACTTGCACTTCTTACTTCTTCTGTCTTTAATCTTTTTAGTACACTTAACTACTGATTAAAATAAAAAGGATTTTCTGTTATCTTTTTGATTCTGCATGTAGATCAATAAAGTAATTTTGTGAGGATAGTCTCCTCTAATGGAATCACTATAGCAGATTTCTAAGAATGAACATTTTAACTTTGAGATAATAAAATGAAGTAGAACACATTGTTTTGGCATATTGTTTATGTCCTCTGTCACAAAACCTCACATTCAGATGTTCTAATCTAGTATTATTATCCTTTTGAAATTTTGAGTATTGTCTAGCTGTATGTTTTTGCATTTCCTCCCACCTTCCATATTCATGCTGGTTGACTGGCTGCTGTAAGCTTCCTTGTGGCAAAAGCTATGGTTGAAGCAGTTCTGAGAAAAAAATCCTTTACCCAATTAACACATAATTAAAACAAAAGTACATTTTTTTCTGACTGAAGATATGTCTTTACTGTTGACTGTGAGTTTTTCCCATCCTGCCAGTTTTCATGTATTTGATTAATGTTTTCTGTCATATTCCTTAAAGCACCATTAGAAAGTGTAGTCAGCTTTAGCACAACAGCTGTTTGTCTTTAACATTTGTGTAACTATTCATAAAGTAGATCAGAGATAGCTTTTTAAATTACTGTTCATAAGTTAAACAGCAAATAAATTAAATTAAGATATCAGCTACAAATCATTGTACACTGTTTACCAATCTCACTGACTTAGTAAGAGAAAGACAGCGCCAAAAGGCAACCACTGACTATAGATCTCTTTACATAAAGCTTCTGGCAGGTCAACCTTTACCTAGAAATTTTGCTAATAACAATGTAATCTGATTTGCCTGACTTTGCTGGTATGATTCAGGACCACTATGCCTGAATGTAAACATTACAGTAAATATGTCCAGTTTTCTACAAATAAAAAGAAATGAGTCAATATGTTCTTTTCCTTTGAAGACAAATTTATGCAAATCAAAATGACTTTGCCACCTAAAGTATGTACATTATTCATAAAGCAGCTTTGATGTCAGGAAAAATTGTTACACAAAATAAATGGCATACTGATTAAATTTTCGTTGCAGCCATTGAGACCTAGAACAGCTTTTGTAAACCATGTAAGAGCATGAAATGGTGTGGAATTGTTTTTCCTAATGTTGCAGTTATACTTACGCTTCATTAATAAAACAAAAATCTTTACGGGATAGATAATCAGTACAAAGCCCAATGGATTGCAATGTGCTTGGCAATATGTGACAATTCACCTTTAAATATATCTCTTTTTCCTTTGACTTCATAAATAACAAAATAATATAGATTATGAAAAATATTTTATTGGATTCTCTAATACTAGAAAAATGGTAATTATATTTACAAGCATACAGTTATAAAAATGAAAAATACACTGCTAAGCATAGAAAATGCCAAATTTAAAAACAAAACTTTGGAGGAGTTTTTAAACTATTTAAAATTTTAGAGAGTTTTTTAAACTATTTAAACTATTTAGTTATATTGGTTATTTGTTTTTGATGAAGTTCCACTTTGATTAAAATGGAACAAAAGTGCTAAAGTATTGTAGTTGTGGTGCTTTGTTCATTGCCTGCTGTTTGCTTTTTAGCCTTAGCAAACTTATAAAAAATGTTTCATCGCAATGTTTTCAGTAGTGTGTACATCTCAAGTTATTAACAGCAACATTTAAAACAGAATATCATCATTAAAACACAATAATTTCTAGTATTGATCAAAATGATTAACTGGAACATATCAAGTTATTAACAGCAACATTTAAAACAGAATATCACAATTAAAACACTTTAATTTCTAGTATTGATCAAAATGATTAACTGGAACTTATATTATCTCAACAGGTATACTTACAATTAATTATGAAATGGAACAAATAAACTTGGTTTTGAATTATAACTGTGATAACCCTCCTCTGAGCCAGTAATCAAAGAGTCTCAAGCCTCAACATGAACACCGGCGAGGGACATTCACTTGGAACCAAAATAGATACACACAGTATTTCCAGATGCAGCTCTCTGGACCAAGCAAAATTTCCCTTAAGAGCAAACAGGGAGCACACTCAGTCCTGGGGCTGTCTCTCTCTCTCTCTCTCTCTCTCTCTCTCTCTCCAAGCTGCCAAATAAAACTCCTAACTGACACAGCTGTAGAGTTGTACCCTCAGTAAAGTGTTCTAAGGCCAAGTCCTCAACCACCCTCTTTGTGACACCAATGCTCTATGTCTCTGTTCTAAGTAGCTAACACACACACTCTTTGATATTTGATTTTCACACACACATACATCTGGGAAAGGTTGGCACAGATTTAACACCTACGCCCCCTCTACCCAGACTGTAAGGTACATGCTGCTACCAGAGCACTCCAAAGCCAGCTACTCTAAGGCTCTTACAGAAATTGAGTAAAATTAATACTAATACAAATGGTAGTGTTTGACCAACACAGCGACACTTTCAGGAGTGGCCAGAATGTCATCATATAAATATAAGTACTCTCAAAAGTTAAAATATTTTCTAAAATACTAGCCACAATAAAAGGTTTAAATATGTTTAATAATGAATAATAAAAGAACAGGAAAATACTAAATATCTATTTACAATAAACAACAGACTTTCAGTCATAGGAAATATTAAAAATAACACAGATAAAAAGGTTCACACAAATACAAAAAAACACTAAACTAACCTTACTATATTTTCCTGACTTATCTAAAGAATTACTGTACACTAGTTCACTTACTAGAGCAAGGCCAGATAACGTATGGAGCAGTTCTGGGACTGTTCTGGGACAGTTCTGGGATCTCAAAAACAGACTGCCCTGAGACTTCTGTCTCATCTAGTATTAAAACATCATTTCAGTGCTGGATTACAGAATGACACTACAATCATCTGGTCATCTGACTCTGGTTCCCACACTACCCCCTTTACTAGAAACTGAACCAGAATCTAGCACATATGCATCATAATGCACACACATAGAGCTTTGCTAAGATGTGTTACAGCATCTGGTAGCTATAACACCATTTCAAAAATGTGCACCCCTCCAGGGTAGCAATTAGTCCACCCCTAAGTACAATACAGTAGGATTTCTAGTCCTGGTTTTCACAGATAGTTTGTCTCTGGTTGCAATCAGAACTGTAAGATGCAATCTTTATGGCCTAAACCAGGTAATTTAATTTCAGACTATTTTTCAAAGTTAGCTAGGCTGAGATTAACCTCTTCTCTTCCAGTATCCTCTGTTACAATATATTCATTTCAACAGTTACAATACAGTCTAACATACAGGTATATTTATTTCTGTCCAGCAGGACCCACTGTTGATACATTTTTGATACAAGCAGCTTTACCAATACATTTTCAACACAAACACCTGTACAAATCAGTTTGATTTACAAATGATATATAATTCCTTATTAAACTCCAGCTAGCTATGCTGGCATATGTTACACATCCGATGCCCTACTTCTTCTGGCATAGCTGGCAATAACTCACATCATCACAATAACATTATCTTAGGATCATACAAGGTTAGTAGGCTAATGGCCCAAGGGCTCTTACCAAACAAGCCAAGTTCAACACATGTTCCCAAGGGTGTCTGGTTCAAGCAGACACTAAAATCAGCACCTATAGTCCCTGTCCAAGTGGGACATAGGTGGAACCCCCAGGGTGAATTTCTGGTTACCCATCCAGTCATGCAAATTACACTTAAATAAGGCCAACAAGGGGGTTTGTTTAACATAAGCAGGAAGCTTGTTCCAAAGGTGGGGCAACCTCTGTGAGACAGATCTGTCTTTCCAGCAAGTTCTGTTGATCTCACATACCAAGTTTAGGTCCTTTGACCGAGTGACCTGTGTGCCATTTTATGCCATTTGACTTGTGAATGTGCAGTATTTCCATTAAAGCTGGGTTAGAGATTGCTCAATATACAAGGCACAGGTCACCTCTGAGCAGTCTGTATGACACAGATTAAAGTGACAATGATTTGAGCCTGTCTGCATAAGACAGATCTTGAAGACCCTGAATTTTCTTTGTAAGGAACCTTTGTGGTCTCTCCAGTTGCTGCAGGTATTTGGAAAGAAACATCAAATGAAGCATTGTACTCTATTATTTGCCTGTTTAAGAGTCCTTGGGGTTATAACCTCTTTTTTTCCTGGAGGCAGGATCCTTACTTATAAGATGAGCAATATAAAATGTCCTTCTTACTTACTTGTGGAGACATGGTGATTGAAGTTAAGGTTGCTGTCACCTGTGTGCACAGATCTCTCACCACTGACTCTGTGCTTAGGGTGTTGCTACTGATGTTGTAATTTGAAGGAACATCGCCCATGCTATAGGGGATAATAATGCAGTCTTTTGCATTAAGTTTAACACCATGACTTTGGCACCAGTCATTAATCTGTACAAGACCTTCTTGAAAGATGTTGACATCACTAGAGGTTTCACTGATAGCTCAAAATTTGCAATCATCAGCAAACCTTGCCAGCCACAGTCCCAGAACTGCTCCCTGTGGAACACCACTGGTTACGTGTCTGCTGGAGGTGGTAGAGTCCCCCATTATAACTGAATGAGTTCTATCAGAGAGCCAGTTTGCAACCCACCTGACAATATATGGGTTAATACCCAGCTCAGTGAGTTGGGGGTTGTGTCAAAGGCCTTGGCTACGTCTATATAGGCCATATGCACAGATGTGCCTTCGTCTAGGGCTTTGGTGACTGTCTCAAGGAAGTCCATTAAGCTTAAGAGGAATAATCTCCACTTGACAAAGCCAAACTGGATGGGGTCAACTGTTTGTAGATTTCATATATATTTGATAATAAGGCCCATAATGATTTATTCCATGGCCTTGCAGATAAGGCTGGTCAGTTTAATGGGTCTTTAGTTTCCAGGGTCCATGGATGCACCCCCCTTTGTGCAAAGGAATGACAATAGCTGTTTTCCATTCCACTGGGATGAAGCCAGTGCTTAGGCTGTGATTGAAAAGTGTGCCCAATGGTGACACTAATTCCTGTTTTAACCGATGTAGAACACAAGCCGGGACGTTGTCTGGTCCCATAGAGGCTGTATTTTTGGCCTTGGAGAGGGTGCTTAAAACCTGCTCCTCAGAGATACTATGTGGCTGACAGGTGTTAAGAATGCATTGGGGTATATGTGGAGGGACAGGTGACTGAAATTTTTACTGCACCTTTTGGCAGGTTTGCTATATCTACATGTTCTCTATATTAGAGGAGAAAAAACACTTAATGTTGGGTATATCAAACAATTTTTTCCTTAATTATATAAACTGATCAATAATTTAGAAATAAAAATAGATACTAAATATTGGAATTTTATTGAGAAATGCAATGTAAAAGAAATGGAAAATGATAGTAATAAAGTATTGATTTTAAAATTGGTAAGATCAACATTAATACTATTTTTTTGGAAAATATTAACTTGCAAATCCATCAATCCATCCACAACCCCTTTTCTTATTTTGCACATACTGTTGGGGTGTGTGACACCAGGGAAGCACTGCCAGTCCAGCTATATGGAATTTTGTAAATAATTATATGTCACTTGAAAATATTAATATGATTTATATAGAAATGTGACACTGCCAGCTCAGCTATCTGGAATTTTGTGGATAGTCGTATGTCATTTGTGAATATTAATATGATTCATATGCTTGTCTTACAAATATAAGATAACTATATGTGATGTGTACATTCAACTACTGGTACAGAAGTGTGTGTTGAACTGTGTGCTATGTACTGAGCTTCAGGAATGTAACCACAGTGTACCCTTCTGGAAAATAACTATATGTATGTTTTACTAGTAAAATCTGGAACATGCAGAGTTAACTTGCAAAACTTCAAGAAAATAAGTAGAAATTAAAAGTGTTTTATGATGTTATATAAAATGTAGTTTCAGTGCAGCAAGCAGACACAATGTCTAGAACTAGATGTTTCTTTCTATTGTCTTGGAGATAAGTAATTACTAGGTCTAAAATGTAAACATATTTAATTGGTTTATGACTTCCAGTTCTGAGAAAACATCTGAGAGATATGTATTTTTCACAGAGAAATGTTACATTTTGTTAAGTTTCTGTTAGCCTGGGAACTGAAGGCAGATGACAAAGAATGATGTCATCCAGGCTAACCCAGCAGTAATGTTTTGATATTAATTTGGGAACTCTCTCAGGGACTGTGCATTTTGTATCTTCTCTTGGATCTAGAAACATCCATCATCTGCATTTGCTTTTCTCTGTAAGTAAGTTATATAGGACATATTATCTTTTAGATATATATAGGAACATAGTAAAGATTAATTTAGATGTTTGCTGTATTTATTTAAGACTGTCCTGTAATGTTGTTTTAAAATATGTCCTGTGATTCTGAACTCTGTAGTTACTGGGTTGTTTGAGCAGTGTCTTGTTCTTTTATAATTTATTATTAAATATATGTAAACCATTCAATTGTGGTTGGTTTGTTTAGAGATATTTAAGCTCTTACAGTACTTGCATATGTATTTGGTGACACTGTACAGGCCACTCCTAAATAGCCTTGAAAGTCTTGGTCACACTTACCATTTGGATAATAGTAACATTACACAGTAGGATTGGTCACCCTTTGTGAGGGCCTTATGTAGCTGATATGTAGTGGGTGATGGCAGCTGGTATTACCTTATGGTCTGGGCAGAAGAGGGCATAGCTTGTAAACCTATGCCAGCCTTTCCCATGTGTGTGTTTGTGTTTGTTTATAAATCAAATCTCAAAGTGTGTGTGTATCAGCTACTTGGGCAGGGACATAAAGGACTAGTTGGACAGACAGGGGTGCTGGAGATATTGGCTTGGTCACTCAGCTGAGATCTCAACCCTATAGCTGTGCCAGTGGGAGTCTTATTGGGGATCTTGAGTAAGAGAGAGAAACCAGCCCCCAGGCTGACTGTGATCTCTGTGTGCTCTTAAGGGAAATTGTACTTTACTGTATGTGTATTTGTCATCCTCCTAATGTGTACATCCCTCAGTGGTGCTAGTGGTGAAGATTGAGGCTCCTTGATTACTCGGACAGTACAGGGGCATCACATATTAATTGTTTGGCAGTGGTGGGATATCCACATCACATATTAATTGGGTGATAGTGAGATAGCCACATCACATATTAATTGGCTTGTAGAGGTGTGGATACTGAATTCCTGTAGCCTGTGTACAGTGGTCACTGAAAGTGTTTGTACTCTCAATCAGCCATGCAGTGAACATTCAGAGTTTGTACCACAATTGTTTTATTATTTATTTATTTTTTTAGTTAGCTTAGTCAGGGAGAGCAGGCAAGCATGTCAGCAGAGGAGTATGGCAAGCTGACAAGGAGGCAGTTGGCTGAGATGTGCCAGGCTAAAGGACTGGTGCATGCCAACTTGAATAAAGCAGGCATGATTGCAGCTTTAGTCACAGCTGCATCACAGAATAGCAACCTAGAAGACAATCAGACTGGCCATGGAGATGGACGACTCTCAGAAAATGGACAGTTCAACCATTCCACACAGGACTTATAAATCCATCTGGAGTTAAAGAGACTTGGGCTAGAGGCCAAGCATTTGGAAATAGAGGCAGCAGAAAGACTGAGGTGTCTAGAGACTGAGGAAAATGAGAAACTGCAATGTCTGACGGCTGAAAAAAATGAAAAACGGTGACACCTGGATCCTGAGGAGAAGGAGAGGCAGAGGCAACATGAAAAGGAGATGCTGACTCTTTGTCAGAGTCATGGATGTCATCAGGAAGGGAGTAACTGAGAACCCCAGAAGCAACAAAGTTCAGTAAATTTCTTCCACAATTTACAGAGGGGGATAATTTTTTTAGTTTCATTCATATGTTTGAGAGTGTATGTAGACAGTATAATGTTGACCAAGGGCTCTGGGTACGGTCCCTGACCCCCTTACTTCATGGTAAAGCTCTAACTGTTATCTCCAAATTGTCTGATGCTGATTGTTTAAATTATAATGCTGTAAAGAGCTATTTGCTAGATTGTTTTAAGTTAACACCTGAAGCTTATAGGAAAAGTTTGGTGAGCATAGACACAAGGCAGATGAAAGGGTGTGTCGATATGTTGTTCAACTAAGCACTTATTTTCATAGATGGGTGAGTGGATGTCAGGTGACTACTTTTGAAGGGCTGGCAGACCTTCCGGTGAGGGAACAAGCCCTTAACAGTTTGCCTGAGGATAAGAGAATCTGGTTAGCTGATAGACAATGCAATATTGTAGATGAGTTGGGGAAGAAGGGAGACCTATACCTAGCAAGCAGAGCATCACTGCACAGGAAAGGGACACCCTGTGCTGCTCATGGGTCTAAGGGAACCCATGGTGGGCAGCCCAGACTGCCCCAGCAGAGTCCACCAGTAGCAGGGGAAGCAAATAGTCTAGGTACACATTCAGGACCAAGGGTTAAATGTTTTAAATGCAACCAGTGGGGGCATGTAGCATACAGATGTCCACAGAAGCAAGGTGGGGAACAAAATGTGGGAGAACCAGTAAGTGGGGATGACAAAATGCCAACAGTAGGCTGTCTTGAGACAGCAAGGATTCCAAACTACCACAAGACATTATATCCTATCTTAGTGAATGGGAAAGAGGCCATGACTAAGAGATACACAGCCTCTGAACTAACCATTGTGAAGCCTGCAATGGTTACAGAGAAGCACTACTTGCTTGGGCAGTCTACTCCAGTCAGAGCTTTAGGAGGGACCCCATTCCAAATACCTTTTGCTTGGGTTCACCTTGACTGTGAGGGTGGAAAAGGAGGCCAGAAATTAGGTGTGTTTGAGGATATTCCTGCAGATGTCCTGATAGGCAATGATTTTGATAATGCAGTACCATGCGTTCATGCAGTAACATGCAGTCAGGCTTGGAGACAAGCATGTGGGTCTGGTAGCCTGGGGGAGACCCAGACAAACTGCACACTTGCAGCCAGGACTGGTGAGATGGTTACTTCAGGGAGGGAGCTACCCTGTAGCAGTAAGACTGAAGGTGAGCCACAGTTCCTTGTGGGTACTGATGTTCCCTTGGACAGAGTGACTGCAAGGGCAGATGTGAGTAGTAGTACCCAGGCTGGCAGTGAGGCACCGCTGACAGAGGATACCAGATTTCCTGTGGAAGGGGATCTGGGAATGGTTGCTAAGAAAGAGTTGAGGCAGGCTCAGCTCTCAGACCCTACATTACAAGGCCTGAGGAAGGCAACTAGTGAGACGCCTTATTCTCAAGGGAAGAGGGAATCTGAATACTGGGACAAAGGGTTAATGTACAGAGAGTGGACCCCTAATGGAAGGCTATAGGGTGAGAGAACACAGCAATTGGTAGTGCCCAGAGCCTACCATCTGTCACTTCTAGCCATAGCCCATGATATTCCCTTTGCAGGTCATATGGGCAAAAGCATACAAAGAGATGTATTATGCAGATCTTTTATTGCCCTGGGATTTCCAGAGATGAGCAGGGTAATGCAGGATCTGTAAGTAGTAACACAAGGTAGGTAAGGCAGGAGACAAGGTGGAAGCTTCTTTCATGCCTTTGCCTATGATTGAGGAGCCATTTCAGAGGGTAGCTAAGGATATTGTGGGGCCTCTGAGTATCCCAGGTTCCACAGGGAAAACGTATATCCTAGTGGTAGTAGATTATGCTACCAGATACCCTGAGGCAATGGCTCTGTCCTCCATTGAGGCAGAAATGGAGGAAAATGCTTTGTTAGAGATTTTTGGCAGGGTAGATTTGTCAAAAGAAATACTGACTGACAGAGGTGCTAATTTCATGTCAGACCTGCTGGCTTGTCTGTGGACATACTGTGGGGTGAAGGAACTAAAGACCACCCCCTACCATCCCCAGACTAATGGTCTTTTTGAGAGGTTAAACCCTACACTCAAGATGATGCTATAGGCATTTGCAGACCAGTTTAAGAGGGACTGGGACAATTATTTGCCCCATCTGTTCTTTGCTTACAGAGAGGGTCCCCAGGAATCCACACGTTTTCACCCTTTGAGTTGCTGTATGGCATAGGATGAGGGGATTTCTAGATCTGATTCAAGATGAATGGAAGGGTGAGTGTGAATTCCACAAGGAGTCTGTTGCGTCACATGTCCTAAACCTCCTCAGGACAAGGCTCAGGGAACTCATGGGCTTGGCCCAGGAGAACCTGGCAGAAGCCCAACAGCAGAAAATGGTTTGGTATGACAGAAATGCTCAAGATAGAGAGTATGTTGTAGGGCAGCAAGTAATGCTTTTCATTCCTGTCAGACACAACAAGCTACAGGCAGCTTGGGAGGGACCCTACAAGGTGGTACGGAAGGTCAGTGATGTTAACTGCATGGTAGAACTTCTAGGCAGGAGGCAGGGGCATAAATTGTACTATGTTAACATGATGAAACTTTACCATGATAGGGAGGACCTTGTGCTGAGTATTTGCAGTGGATTGCAGGAGGAGTCTGAGGGGGATCTGGAAATTGATCTCCTCAGTGAGGCTCAGGCTAACATCTCAGTAGAAGAGGTAGCAATGAACCAGCAGCTATCCCTTGCCCAGGTTCAAGAAATCCAAGCAGTGTTGCTGGAGTTTGGAGACATGTTCACTGGGAAACCAGGGTGCTCCCACCTGGTGCAGCACCATGTGGATACAGGACCCCAAAGGCCTATTAAGCAGGCCTCTTATAGGTGCCTGAGAGAGTCAAATGGACTATAAGGGAAGAGATACAGGAAAGGATGGAACTAGGGGCAATTCAAGAGTCCAGCAGTCCCTGGGCCTCCCCAGTGGTGGTGGTACTGAAAAAGGATGGCAGCACCAGGTTCTTTGTGGACTACAGGAAATTAAGTAGTCACGCAGAGTCAAATGTTTATCCCATGTCTAGGACAGATGAGGCCCTAGAGCAGCTGGGTTGGACTAAGTATCTTACCACCATTGATCTTACCAAGGGTTACTGGCAGGTGCCCTTGACTCCCAGTGCTAGAGAGAGGTCAGACTTTGTGACTCCTTTTGGCTTGTATGAGTTCACAAAGATGCCTTTTGGGATGAAAAATGCCCCAGCAACTTTCCAGAGGATGGCAGATCATATCCTAGCAGGAGCAGGATATGTTGCCCTTGCTTACCTAGATGATATTGCCATCTACAGCCATTCCTGGAAAGAGCACCTCCAGTATGTCTGGGAGGTACTAGACAGACTACAGAGAGCAGGGTTGACCATTAAGCCCAGCAAATGTCAGGAGGGTATGGCAGAGGTCTCCTACCTAGGGCATAGAGTGGGGAGTGGTAAGAATAGGCCAGAACCTGCCAAAGTGGAAGCCATTCAGGCATGGCCTGTCCCTTTTACCAAAAAGCAGGTGAGGGCATTCTTACGGACAGCAGGGTACTACAGAATGTTTGTTCCCAGTTATAGTACCATAGCTGCTCCCCTCACAGACCTGACAAAGAAAAACAAGCCAGATAAGGTAGTGTAGACCCCAGTATGTGAGCAGGCATTCCAGAAGCTTAAAGGAGCTTTGAGAGGACACTCTATGTTACCCAGTCCAGATTACAGCAAATAACTTACTGTGCAAGTGGATGCTTCAAATCATGGGGTGGGGTGTGTAGTTAGAGAGGTTTCCTCAAAGAGTACCCAGTGGTATATCTCAGTCATAGGCTACAACCCAGGGAGGAATGCTATGCAGCTGTTGAAAAGGAATGCCTAGCCATAGTGTAGACACTTCAGAAACCTCAGCCTTATCTGTATGGAAGGAAATTCACTGTAGTTACAGACCACAATCCCTTAACATGGCTACAATGAACCAACCAGCAAAATGACAAGTTACTAAGGGGGAGCCTAGGGTTGCATGCAGATGATATGATAGTGCAGCACTGCAGTGATGTTAGCAAAGTTAATGCAGATGGGCTCTCAAGACAGGCAATGAGGTAGTGTATTCCCAGATAGGTTCACCCTCTCAAGCAAAGTTTCTCAAGGGTCACTTAAAAAACTAGCTAGATCTTTCGAGGAGGAGAGAAATGTGACACCAGGGAAGTACTGCCAGTCCAGCTATCTGGAATTTTGTAAATAAGTATATGTCACTTGACAATATTAATATGATTTATATAGAAATATGACTCTGCCAACCCAGCTGTCTGGAATTTTGTGGATAATAGTGTGCCATTTGTGAATATTAATATGATTCATATGCTTGTCTTACAAATGAAAGAGAACTATATGTTATGTGTACATTAAACTACGGGTGCAGAAGTGTGTGTTGAACTGTATGCTATGTACTGAGCTTCAAGAATGTAACCACAGTGTACCCTACTGGAAAAGAACAGAAATGTATATAAACTATATATCTGTGCAAATGTATGACTTAATAGTAGAATCTGGAACATACAGAGTTAACTTGCAAAACTTCAAGAAAATAAGTTGAAATTTAAGTGCTTTATGATGTGCTATAAAAAGCAGTTTCAGTGCAGCAGGCAGACACAATGTCTAAAGCTGGAAGTTTCTTTCTATTGTCTTGGAGAGATGTAATTACTAAGTCTAAAATGTAAAAGTATTTAATTGTTTTACAACTTCCAGTTCTAAGCAAAGATCTGAGAGATATGTATTTTCACAGAAAAATGTTACATTTTGTTAAGTTTCTGTTAGCCTGGGAATTGAAGGCAGGTGACAAAGAGTGATGTCATACAGGCTAACTCAGCAGTCATTTTTTTTATATTAATTTGGGAACTCTCTCAGAGACTGTGCATGTTGTATCTTGTCTTGGATCTAGAAACATCCATCATCTGCATTTGCCTTGCTCTGTAAGTATGTTATTTAGGACATAGTATATTTTAGATATAGATAGGAACACAGTAAAGATTAGTTTAGATAGTTTCTGTATTTATTTGAGACTGTCCTGCAATGTTGTTTTAAAATATTTCCTGTGATTCTGAACTCTATAGTTACTGTGTTGTTTGAGTATTATCTTGCTCTTTTATTATTTATTATGAAATATATTTAAACATTTTAATTGTGGCTGATTTGTTTAGAGATAGTTAAGCCCTTAGAGTACTTGTGTATGTATTTGGTGACACTGTACAGGCTACTCCTAAATAGCCTTGAAAGTCTTGGTCACACTTACCATTTGGATAATAGTAACATTACACAGTAGGATTGGCCACCCATTTTAAGGGCCTTAAGTAGCTAATAAGTAGTGTGTGGTGGCAACCAGTACTACCTTATAGTCTGAATAAAAGAAAAAGCCACTCAGCAGCAAGGACTCATTCTCCAAAGTTTACTCTCAGTGCTTTTGTCTCAGACAATCACAAGACGTCATCAGATAAAAGTATAAACTCAAATGAACTTTAAATACCCATGAAGCCAGATGACATCAGCATCTCTTTGCACATTTAAAGAGAAACATACACAATTACTCTAAAATACATATAGTGACATACATAAAAAGCCTATTATAAACAATCCACTTAGAAAAAAGAAAGTAAAGAACCAACAACAATAACTGTTGAATTTATCTATGTTCTGCCTTCAATTTTAAAATACATCCAATGGATGCCATCTCATTCAACACAGACCAGCCTACTGTTCTCAAACATAAAATCCAGTACAACTTCCTTTGCTCAAGAAAAAGTTGCCATGTTCCACCCCTAGGGTTAGGTTTAATTTGTTCACTTACCACAAACTTAAATTGATGCTCAGGGAAATCCAGTAAGTGCTGAAACAGGGCATTGGTAACATTTTCTTATTTATTTCATAAATGTGTTGATAAACATGATTTTTTAATTTGCGCTCAGTATTTCCGACATAAAATACTGGCAACATTGACACAATGCCCCATATACTATTCCTAAGCTGTTACAATTGTATTTCCCTTTAATATTCAGCTGGTATGCATTAATATTGAAGAGTTCCCCAGTATTGGTATTGGGACAAAAATGATAACACCCACATTTGGACATTTCCCAAAGTTTTTTTGTCTTTAAATTATGTGGACAAAGTGGTGTCTCCTTAAGATTCTTCGTGTTATTACCCCTCCTGTATGCAACAACTGACTGAACCTATTCTGTTCTTTACTACATGGTCATCCATAAGCTTAGACCAGTTTTTAAAAATAACATCCCTCACCTGTTTGAAGTCCACAGTAAATCTCGTAATAAAAGCCAACCTAAAATTAATGTCAGCATTTTGTTGTACAGTCAAATTACTTTCATGGACCACATTAGTATGCTCAGTAAAACTGTGAAAAACATCAGCTTCCAAGCTCTTTAAAACAGGAACATAGACCCCCCCCCTTGCCTGCTTAATTATCACTTCCATTTTAATCTCCCTCACAAATTCTTTAGGATAGTCTCTTTTAAGAAACATTGATTCCAATAAGGCACATTCATTCATAAAATTATCAAATAGTGATACCATCCTGGCAGCCCTGATGAATTGTCCTATGACAACTGCTTTCTTTTGGGACAAGAGGTGTGAACTATCAAAATGCAAGAAAGAATTAGAGTATGTGGGCTTCCTGTAAATGGTAGAAACATATCTACCATTACCTACATCTTTTGCCAAATTTACATCCAAATAACGAATACATTCCTCATTTAACATGTGTAAATTTCAAAAACTCAGTAGTATTATTAATATATTCCAAGAATACTTCAACATCACTCTTCCTACTCTTCCAAATGATGAACAAATTATCCAGGTATCTCAAATACAATACACAGTTCTCGAAAAGATCATGTCCAGACAAAAACCTACATTCCCATTCACACATAACAATACTGGTGTATAGGGGGCCACATGCTGCCCCCATTGCTACAACTCTTTGATGTAGAAATATTTGTTCATCAAAAAAGATGTAATTGGTAGCCAATACTAATTTCATGATTTCTATATATAAATTGATGTAATTTTGAAATAAGTCCTTCCTAAACACATATTCTTCAAACCAATTCAAACCCACATCATGGGTTATAGATGAAAACAGATCCTTGACATCAATATTTAAAAAGAAAAATGTTGAATCAAACTCTACCAAGTTACATTTGCCAAGAAAGTCCCATGAGTCAATGCATTAATGGTGTTCATTTTTCAAGAGGTCCTTTAATTTTATATCTAAGAATTTGGTAAAAGTAGAAGTAATAGAATTACGAGCGTCCGCTATGGGACACATGGGGGGGGGGGGTTCCATTAGGTCCTTATGCAGTTTGGGCAAACCAAATATAGTCGGTATAACTGGAGAATTCACTTTCAAGTATTTAAAATCAGATAAAGAAATACATGATTCCAAAAGCATATCACTTAATTGTGTTGAGATCCTAGCATATGCAATGTTAAGTTCATTTAAGGAAGCTTGGTTATAAACATCACTAAAAATAATAGAATACATCCTATTAACATACTCATGTAAGTCCATAATTACAACCCCTCCACCCTTATCAGGCTGCATAATCCATATTTTCATTTGATGCAAGTCCCTAGGCAATTCCCCTTCTTCATAACTTAAATTGCTAACTACATTTTGTTCTTCCTCTTGTCACATACCTTAAATAAACTTCACATAATTTTCAAACAGCAAAAGGGTGGGATGTAATGGGGGGTTACAAACACTAGGCACCCAAAGTTCATCTCTGACATGTTCACAATTGTTATTTAACATAATTTTAAAGTTCATCTTCCTAACAAACAATTTTAAATTTAACAGAACATAACAGTGTCCATTCTTGCTCCTGGTACAAACATAAACCCCTTTGCAAATACGTTAGCCACATTAGAATCAAAGGCATGAGAGCTGTAATTAAAAACTTTGAAATCTCCAGTATCATTCATTATAATATTTGCCATGTTAGAAAATGTCTGTGTATTTACAGTACTCACAGCCTCTGTTGAAAATTCCGAATCCACCTATTGTTCTAAGGTGGAAACCAGTGTTGTTGACAAGCCAGGAAGTTCCAGTGAATGTTCTTGTTTTTCTAAGGGCAGCCATAACTCAATACTCTCTTCTTTTTCAGAACTCAGAACCTCTGGTAAGAGCTGTGATTCCATCCATTGTTCTGAGGTGAAAAAGAGGGTTATTGACAAGCTGGGAGGTTCCAATAACTGTGCTGATACTTCTGAGGGCGGCCATGATTCAGTTCTCTCTCCTTTATCCTTTTTTGTCTCTATATCAATACTGGGAAACTCTTCGATATTAATGTCTACCAGTTGAGTATTAAAGGGAACTACAATTGTAACAGCTTTGGAGTAGTATATGGGGCATTGTGTTAATGCTGCCCGGTATTTTATGTCGGAAAGACTGAGCGCAAATTAAAAAATCGTATTTATGAACACATTTATAAAATATATAAGAAAAAAATGACCAATGCCCTATTTCAGCACTTGTTGGATTTCCCTGAGCATCAGTTTAAGTTTGTGGTAATTGAACAAGTTAAACCTAATCCTAGGGGTGGACAGTGGCAACTTTTTCTTGAGCAAAGGGAGTTGCACTGGATTTTACTTTTGAGTGCATTAGGTTGGCCTGTGTTGAATGAGATGGCATCCATTGGATGTATTTTAAAATTGAAAGCAGAAAGTGGACAAATTCAACAGTTATTGTTGTTAGTTATTTATTTACTTTATTTTTTCTAATTGAATTGTTAGAATGGGATAGGAATTTTATCTTGGAAACTCATTTCATGGATAAAATTATATCATACAATTGATTTTTGGATGACATTCTAATCTTGTGGCAAGGGGATAAAAATTAGGTCCTTGAGTTTGTGGAATATCTTAATAATACTACTTCATTTTTGAAGTTTACTAGTACGTGGAAAGCTAATGAAATTGACTATCTAGATAAACATTTATCAAAAAATGAGGATAGTAAAATTTTGGAAAGTACTATCTGTGCTGTCATCTCCAGCATCAGAGGAGAAGTATTATTAAGGGCCAAATGGTGAGGTTGTCCAGCCTTTTAAGTGATGATAACATTTTTTTAATGAAATAAATGTTTACCTTGATTGGTTTATTCATTGAGAGGGGGTACCCAATGAAACTTCTAATAAAAACAAAAAAGGAAGTAATACAAAAGAGAAATTCTACCTTTCACCCTATACTTAGAACTAAAGGAACCACATCAGTGGACAACAACACAAAATTGAGGGAAACTGATGCATTAGTTTTGCGTTATAATAAACAGATTCCCAATGTGGTAGGGATTATAAACAACTGTTGGGACTTATGTTTTAAACAAGAAACAAAGGATAAACTAGGGAGGAAACCTAAGATAGTACATAGCAGAGGCAAGAGTATTAAAAACATCTTAGAGACGTGAGGGGAAAGGAAAAAAAATGGGATATAGGTCAATAATGTTAAAATGTGGAGCCTGCAAATATTGCAAATTTATTAATGATGGTCCCTATGTTTCAGTGGCTAGTTGCAGTTTTTCTTTAAAATGTCCAGGAAAATGCATTTGTAATTCATCTATGGTGGCATACTTAGCAACATGCATATCCTGCCCTGGGTTCTACATGGGAAAAACTACACGTAGACTCAGGGACAGGATTGGAGAGCATCTTAGAGTGATTAAAAATAGGGACACACATAATGCCCTTTACCAACATAGTATTAAATGTAATGATTTTAAAAAGTTTATTTTCTTTGTCATACATAAAGTCCCATTTAAAGAAAGAGGTGGTGATGCTAAAACTGAGGTGGACACTAAGGAGGTCAGGTGGCAACTTAGACTCAATGCCACAGTTACACCAAGTCTTAATGACAACATTTTAGTTAATCCAATTTTGAAGCAGAGGGCAACTAAGATTTAGCTCTTTCATGGGTATACATTATAATGTAATATAATGATGGTTAGGTTAGAACTTTGGTTTATTGTTTCACATTTAAAATACGATGCTCATCATAAATAATTTGCATTGTATTTCATTCATCCTGCATGACGTTTTTGTACACAATGTATTGTGGCTTTAAGAAATGTTCTTTCATGGTTTTTAATTCACTGAACAAGTTAAATTTGATTGGATGCCTTATTCTGGGTTTAAGATATTTAAGTGTGATTTTAACACAATATAAATAACTCTGAAGAAGCCTGTTGAAACACTAAGGCAAAAGCGCTTAGTCATTTATGTATTAAACAGTTTTCGTTTTTCTACCTCATGGTTTGTGATATTTTATATTTTTTATTGGTTCAGTCTTAAGGGAAATTGTACTTTACTGTGTGCATACCTGTCATCTTCCCAATGTGTACATTCCTCACTGGTGCTAGTGGTGAGGATTGAGGCTCCTTGATTACTGGGCCAGAGCAGGGGCATCACAGGGTGTCACTTCAACAGGGACAATCATCTCAAGTCATGATTTACACCACCGGATGGCTAGCCTTTACAAAGAATCTTTCTCACTCTCAATAAAACTGAGAACATTTTCAAAAACCAAAGAATATGTCTGATGGAGATATAAGAAAACATTAAGTGATTACAAGTGTCATATTTTTTAATGCAAGAAGAACTTCAGATATTGGAATAATATTCAAGACAGATAACTGTGTAATCACAGAATCTCTCATGATGACTAATGCTCAAATTCCTGGATGTATGATGTCATTACATTATTTACTGCTCTGGATTCTGTTTGAAATAGCAAAGAAAATTATCACAATAAACTGGAAAGACATTCTCCTAATATAAATGACTTTATTAATCTAACTACTGTTGTAACACATAAAAATGAGTTCTTTTAAAGAGAGAACCAAAGGTACTACACCAAAGTTTAAATATTGTTTATTGCAAGGAAGACTAAACCTATATGGTGGACATCTGCAATAAATAAACTCTATAAAAAGAGGAAAAAAAATGCTTTCCAAGACCAAGAAGCAGCAGGTGCCAAATGGGAAGCAATATCTCCTTAGACTGAACAAGCAAATAAGAGTACTAATGAAATCCACCAAGCAACTTTGAGTCCAAATTGGCCACATCTACTAGAGAAAATCATAAGGCCTTCTTCACATATGTCCGCAACCTCAAAGGAACCACCCAGATCTGTTCAGAACTAGTGGTCAAGGACATCATATATACAAATGCCATAGATATAGCAAACTTGCTGGCTGACACATTCAGCAAAAACTTCACCCCTCTGTCCACCCATCAGTAAATCAGGATATCCCCAGAACCTGCCCCCTTCCCCCTTATATCTAGGGAAGAGGTCATCACTGCTCTCTCAAAGGCAAAAAAATACAGCCTCCATGGGTCCTGATAACATCCCAGGCTGCATTCTATGCGAACTTAGGCAGGAACTTACAGCACCATTAGGCACCATGTTCCACCAATGCCTAAGTACTGGCTTCATCCCAGCTGAATGGACGACAGACACTGTCATCCCTTTGCACAAAGTTGAAGCATCCAACCAAATCCAGGAAATTATAGACCCATCAGCCTGACTATCCTGATCTGCAAGGCCATGGAATGGATTATCATGGGCTTCATTAACAAGGACATTGTCAACCTCCAAACACTTGATCCCACACAGTTTGGCTTCATCAAGGGGAGGTCATGTCTGTTAAATTTGGTCAATATCTTTGAAACAGTCACCAAAGCCATGGATGAGGGAAAGATGGTGCACACCACTTACCTTGAGCTGGCCAAAGCCTTCAACACTATTCCTCAATCGGGCATAATAAATAAACACTCTCATCTAGGCATCAATCAATCCATATGTAACCAGATGGGTAGCAAATGGGCTCACTGATAGAACCCACCTAGTCAAAATAGAGGAAGCAACCTCAAGCAGTACACCCGTAACAAGTGGTCTACCCCAGGGTTTGGTCTTGGGGCCTCTGTTCATTGGGATATACATTTCTGAGGTGCAGGTCAGAACCAGTGGGCTATGGCTGACCAAGTTTTCAGATTACTGCAAGCTGGGTGCTGTCATCAATTCCCCTAGTGATGTGGACATCCTCCAAGAAGGTCTCACTCAGACAAATGATTGGTGGTAGAAACATGGGCTCAAGCTGAATACCAGAAAAATGCATCATAATCCCCCTTAGGGTTAGTGATGTCACCATAAATTATCACATTAATAACAATGTTCTAAGCATGCAATCAGTCGTGAGGGATTTGGGCACCCAGGTTGATAGCAACCTGACTTTTGACCACCATGTTGCTTCCTTTGTACGGAAAGCCTTCTACATGGCCGACCTCATAAGTAAGGGCATCTCATCCAGGGAGAAGGAATAACATCCCTATATTCTTCCCTTATAAGGCCCATTATTGAGCACAATGCCCCTTTCGGCATGTACCTCACAAAGAACGTGCAGCAGCAGGAGAGACCACAGAGGTTCCTCACCAGGAGAATCCAGGGCCTCAAACATCTACCATACACAGATATGCTAAAATCCCTATCCCTCTACTCAGTTTCATACAGACTCCTCAGGGGGTGACCTCTGTCTAGCATACAAGGTAATCACAGATACCATCTTGATGAAACTGCTGCATATCCACAAGTTAAGCTCCACTCGAGTAACCCACACGCACAGCCTCAGCCTGGTTTGAGAAATCAACAGGACTTGTTCATAGGACAGATTTGAGTCCCAGAGACTCTCCATCTGTGGAATAGGCTCCCTGTCCACATCAAGCAGATTACCTCTCTACCCCTTTTTAAGCGCAACCTGGATAACTGGATGGGATACAGAAAATACTCCCCTAGGATTCTACCTGTGTCCCTGCTGGACAGGGGCATCAGAGGTTGACTTGTTTTAACATGGGCTAAACTCTTGGCTAGGCTTATAAGGGCCTCAGGGCCAGTATCCTAGTAACCTCCTATGATCCTATGATCCTATAAACAGAAATTTTAAGAAACGTTTGGATGATTTTGTCAACTGTTTTGTTATAGAGCATCTTTGAGATATTTTTATAATTACTAAGTGTGATTTAGCTTTAGTTTTATTTTTTAAATCTGTTTGGATTTAAAATAAAACAAAAATAAATAAATAAATAAATAAAAATCCTTACTGAAAGTCAAAGTAAGTAATGATATTTGAATCTCTCTATGCAAGAAAAACTTTCACAGCGGGAAGCAATCCTTTAGAAAATAAGTCTAAATTATTCCTTGGCATATATTCTTTCTAATTCTCAATACGTACATTACTTGATGGAAAAAACTTATTGGAATTGCTATAAGACAGTTATAATCTGAGAAGTGAAAGGATTATATTGGCTTTCATTTGAGATTCATACCTAAGACATCCAGTATTCCATAGCTGCATCACTACTGCTGAAAGAAGCACCATTGGGCAGACAGGTCTCAAGTTTTTATAAACACTTTTATCCTTTCAGCTAGGAAGTCACACGCATTGCAAATGTTGTCGTTGTGTCTTTTGGCTTTTCCCGGTTAGGGGTCGCCACAGCGGAACTCCGGTCCGCTAATGATTGGCAGTAGATTTTTACATACCGAGTTAGTTGCCAGCTCTGATGCACAACCTTCAACGAAGGTACGCTCATTCTCGCATGTCTCCACACAGAAGACGCTCTAGCTGAGAATCGAACAGGACAACGTCTTATTGTGATGCAACAATGCTACTGCAGCACCACCACTGCAGTATAAGGTTACATTACAATCATACAGACACATTTTGACAATGTCCTTTGCTTAGGCACTATCAGAATCACAGAAGTAAAAGGGTAATTTTAGCTCCAATTTGACACAACCCCAAGACCTCCATCATACAGTGCTGGTGCGACTGCTGCTAGATGATCTTTGAACAGAGGACTAAAGAATTATCCATTCAGCTAGGACCTCCCACCTTTGCATTATGAAAATTAACTGATGGTTGGTGGTCACTAGGAAAGGTTAAAGACAATAACTTGAAAGATCTTATGCTGGAAGTCTTGGGTGGGAGTGTCAAATAAGAGCAAATATTATCTTTTTAATTCTATAATTTTGACAATATCCAAGCAGTGGGGTTTCTATTTATTTATGCGTAATTTGACTTGGGAGAGTTGATAAGTCTTCTTATAATGGTAGATACTTATAAAATAATTTATCCTATAATGGAAGCATTCTTTTAAGAAGGTGATACAGTGCTCTGCAACAGTTTAGGGAACAACGTCTCCAATGAGTTACAGAAATAATGAGATGGGGGGACACTTTAAAATTAATAATGAAGGTGTTGAAGGAAATAAAAAAGTGGATGAAATGTAAAGTGTTTCTTGTTAAAAAGAGGAGTAATCATTGGTGGTCACTAAGGAAGGGTTAAAAGGTAGGCAGTATAGTTGTGTAAGTCCTACTTACCTGTAACAGTATATATTTATAGAAGACACTGCCTTACTGGCATTCAGGTAGCAGTGCCCTGTTACCCTCCTCTGGCAGTCTGCTCATTTCAGATTCACTATAACTTCTTGTTTGTGGGTGTGATGGACCAGTTACTTGGCAATACAGGAACTGCTTTACAGACCTAGAGACAGGACCCTTTCAGTTTACTATGGTCCAGCAGGAAGAGAAGATGGAATCACACACCTTGTGAACATCTACTGGTCTGAACCAAAACCTCCCTCCCCACAAACACACACAACAATACAGGTCATAGAGCAGCACTCAGTGGCAACTCAAACACAAAACTATGTACATCTGAAAAGGGCGACGGCGGGGGGTACTGACAGTATGGCAGTGTGTTCTACAAACATCTCCTGTTACAGGTAAGTAGGACTTATGAAACTGTACTGTGATCAACAAACACACTGTTTTACTGGCATTCAGGTAGATTTACAAAGCTTACTCAACCTGAAAGTATGAGTCCAGGAGCCCCTGGTGAATGGTCCTAGCATAGCCTGCTATGAATCTAGAAAAGGCATCCAGTTTGTACTGGTCCATAAAGTTATGTGGACTCTAATTCTAGAGTCCACTCCTTTCCAATATGCCACTAAAGAGAAAAAGGCTTGGGTAGAATGCACCTTTACCTTGCCTGTATTTGACTTGCAATGGTGTGTGTGTAACAAAAATCGATACCAGACAGCATTCACCTTGAAATGATTTGCTCAGATTTAGGCCGTTTTTTGCCTATTTGTAAGAAATAAAAAGCCTTTTGGCCTTCCTGAAGGGATTAATTCTGACAAGGTATTACCTGAGCTGCCAGTGCACATAAAAGGTATAAGGCATCCTCTCTCCCTTATTCTTAGGTTCTGGGAAGATCACAGAGAAGTTGATAGACTGACAGAGTAAATTCTGAATGCTTTTGGCATGAAATAGGGGTTAGTGCATAACACACCATTATCTCTGTAGATGTTAAACCAATAAGCAAAATAGTTTTCCGTGTTATGAGCTTCAGATAAGACTGAGAAGCATGCTCAAAAGGTGGTAATGTCAATTTTTCCAGAACATAGTTGACATCTCACAAAGGAACAGCTCACTTGTGAGGGTGTCTCATACTCTTTTCATGAACTGTTTTGCCAAAACAGAAGAAGAAAGAGGGGAAGCCAAAGGCAGACAAGCAGAGATAGCCAATAATTCTCTTTAATGGACACGTGACACACAGTGATTGAAACTGTAGATTCGTTTAAGGACCTGGGTATATGGGTAGATCCAGCTTCAAGTTTTTCTAATCATTTCAAAAAATTGGTTAATGATAGTTATAGAACTATAAGTTGTACAAAAGATTTATAAAGTCTAGGAAATCTGAAATGATGAAGTCATTGTTTGTTAGTTACATTAGACCCAAACTTGAGTATGGACTAACAATATGGAAACCTTATAAGAATACAAGCATGATTAAACTGGAAAGAGTACAGCAGAAATACACCATGGTCATTTATGGATGTGGAAATTTAAGCTATTATGAAAGACTAAAATATCTGAACTTGTACAGTGTCTCATAGATATCTAAGGGGAGATCTTATCCAGCTATATAGGGTATTTAGAGACAACTATCTCTGGGATTATTTGGGGTTATCAAAAAGTACTAGACAATCATCAGACAACCTATGTAGAAGATTCTATAGGGATAAGAAGTGTACAAATTGGTTCTCTGAGATAGCATCTGATGCATGGAACAGACTACCAAATTACATTAAAACAAGTACTAGTTTACATATTTTTAAGATCAGCCTGGACACTTGTTTTGGGAAC